>NC_058413.1:57854592-57906579 GCF_002201575.2 Neomonachus schauinslandi | reverse complement strand
AAGATCAGAGCAGAAATCAATGAAATAGAAACTAAAAGAACAGTAGAACAGATCAACGAAACTAGGAGCTGGTTCTTTGAAAGAATTAACAAGATTGATAAACCCCTGGCCAGACTTATCAAAAAGAGAAGAGAAATGACCCACATCAACAAAATCATGAATGAAAGAGGAGAGATCACAACCAACACCAAAGAAATACAAACAATTATAAGAACATATTATGAGCAACTCTATGCCAGCAAATTAAATAACCTGGAAGAAATGGATGCATTTCTAGAGATGTACCAACTACCAAAACTGAACCAGGATGAAATAGAAAACCTGAACAGACCTATCACCACTAAGGAAATTGAAGCAGTCATCAAAAATCTCCCAAAAAACAAAAGCCCAGGGCCAGATGGCTTCCCAGGGGAATTCTACCAAACATTTCAAGAAGAATTCATACCTATTCTTCTGAAACTGTTCCAAAAAATAGAAATGGAAGGAAAACTTCCCAACTCATTTTATGAGGCCAGCATTACCTTGATCCCAAAACCAGACAAAGACCCCATCAAAAAGGAGAATTACAGACCAATATCCCTGATGAACATGGATGCAAAAATTCTCACCAAAATACTAGCCAATAGGATCCAACAGTACATTAAAAGGATTATTCACCATGACCAAGTGGGATTTATCCCTGGGCTGCAAGGTTGGTTCAACATCCGCAAATCAATCAATGTGATACAATACATTAACAAAAGAAAGAACAAGAATCATATGATCCTCTCAATAGATGCAGAAAAAGCATTTGACAAAGTACAGCATCCTTTCTTGATCAAAACTCTTCAGAGTATAGGCATAGAGGGTACATACCTCAATATCATAAAAGCCATCTATGAAAAACCTACAGCGAATATCATTCTCAATGGGGAAAAACTGAGAGCTTTCCCCCTAAGGTCAGGAACGCGGCAGGGATGTCCACTATCACCACTGCTATTCAACATAGTATTGGAAGTCCTAGCCACAGCAATCAGACAACAAAAAGAAATCAAAGGCATCCAAATTGGCAAGGAAGAAGTCAAACTCTCACTCTTTGCAGATGATATGATACTTTATGTGGAAAACCCAAAAGACTCCACCCCAAAACTGCTAGGACTCATACAGGAATTCAGTCAAGTGGCAGGATATAAAATCAATGCACAGAAGTCAGTGGCATTCCTATACACCAACAACAAGACAGAAGAAAGAGAAATTAAGGAGTCGATCCCATTTACAATTGCACCCAAAACCATAAGATACCTAGGAATAAATCTAACCAAAGAGACAAAGGATCTGTACTCAGAAAACTATAAAATACTCATGAAAGAAATTGAGGAAGACACAAAGAAATGGAAAAACATTCCATGCTCATGGATTGGAAGAACAAATATTGTGAAGATGTCAATGCTACCTAGAGCAATCTATACATTCAATGCAATCCCCATCAAAATACCATCCACTTTTTTCAAAGAAATGGAACAAATAATCCTAAAATTTGTATGGAACCAGAAAAGACCCCGCATAGCCAGAGGAATGTTGAAAAAGAAAAACAAAGCAGGCGGCATCACAATTCCGGACTTCCAGCTCTATTACAAAGCTGTCATCATCAAGACAGCATGGTACTGGCACAAAAACAGACACATAGATCAATGGAACAGAATAGAGAGCCCAGAAATGGACCCTCAACTCTATGGTCAACTCATCTTTGACAAAGCAGGAAAGAATGTCCAATGGAACAAAGACAGTCTCTTCAATAAATGGTGTTGGGAAAATTGGATAGCCACATGCAGAAGAATGAAACTGGACCATTTCCTTACACCACACACAAAAATAGACTCCAAATGGTTGAAAGACCTCAATGTGAGACAGGAGTCCATCAAAATCCTAAAGGAGAACACAGGCAGCAACCTCTTTGACCTCAGCCGAAGCAACTTCTTCCTAGAAACATCGCCAAAGGCAAGGGAGGCAAGGGCAAAAATGAACTATTGGGACTTCATCAAGATAAAAAGCTTTTGCAAAGCAAAGGAAACAGTCAACAAAACCAAAAGACAACCAACAGAATGGGAGAAGATATTTGCAAATGACATATCAGATAAAGGGCTAGTATCCAAAATCTATAAAGAACTCATCAAACTCAACACCCAAAGAACAAAGAATCCAATCAAGAAATGGGCAGAAGACATGAAAAGACATTTTTCCAAAGAAGACATCCAAATGACCAACAGACACATGAAAAAGTGCTCAATATCGCTCGGCATCAGGGAAATCCAAATCAAAACCTCAATGAGATACCACCTCACACTTGTCAGAATGGCTCAAATTAACAAGTCAGGAAATGACAGATGTTGGCGGGGATGCGGAGAAAGGGGAACCCTCCTACACTGTTGGTGGGAATGCAAGCTGGTGCAGCCACTCTGGAAAACTGTATGGAGGTTCCTCAAAAAGTTGAAAATAGAGCTACCATATGATCCAGCAATTGCACTACTGGGTATTTACCCCAAAGATACAAAAGTAGGGATCCGAAGGGGTACGTGCACCCCGATGTTTATAGCAGCAATGTCCACAATAGCCAAACTGTGGAAAGAGCCAAGATGTCCATCAACAGATGAATGGATAAAGAAGATCTGGTATATATATACAATGGAATATTATGCAGCCATCAAAAGGAACGAGATCTTGCCATTTGCAACGACGTGGATGGAACTGGAGGGTATTATGTTGAGTGAAATAAGTCAAACAGAGAAAGACATGTATCATATGATCTCACTGATATGAGGAATTCTTAATCTCAGGAAACAAACTGAGGGTTGTTGGAGTGGGGGGTGGGGTGGGAAGGATGGGGTGACTGGGTGATAGACACTGGGGAGGGTATGTGCTCTGGTAAGCGCTGTGAATTTTGCAAGACTGTTGAATCTCAGATCTGTACCTCTGAAACAAATAATGCAATATATGTTAAGAAAAAAAAAAAAAAGAAGAAGAAGGTAGCGGGAGGGGAAGAATGAAGCGGGGAAAATCGGAGGGGTAGACGAACCATGAGAGACGATGGACTCTGAAAAACAAACAGGGTTCTAGAGGGGAGGGGGGTGGGAGGATGGGTTAGCCTGGTGGTGGGTACTGAGGAGGGCACGTTCTGCATGGAGCACTGGGTGTTATGCACAAACAATGAATCATGGAACACTTCATCTAAAACTAATGATGTAATGTATGGGGATTAACATAAGAATAAAAAAAAAAAAAGAAAGAAAAAAAAAATAATGAATGACAAATATGTAACAGTATTGATAATCCAGTGGATTGAAAGCATTGGTAAAACATATGATTACTTTCTGAAAGATGGGAATACCATTAGACAAAGAAAGACTGTTTCAAAAACTAGTTTAAAGCTGTGAGTTCACTTTAGTTCAATGAATGTTTACTAAACTGACCACAGAGAAGTAATAGGAAGTTGGGAGTGCAGGCCTTAGGGAAAGTTGCTGATTGACCTTATGCTGAATAAGTTCTTCCCCAGCTGAAGAACAGTAATTCCTCTACTCTTTCGAAATATAAAGATTAGCTCTTGAATTTCAGGGCCAGAAAGAATAAATGGCCAAGCAATCAGTGACTATTTTATAATAATCCACTTGCCAATTTAGGGTTTCATAGAACTCCACAGAAGAAAGAAAATGACCTTTGTAGAACTTTGGGGGAGTAACTTTATTTTTTATTTTTAAAGAGCCATTTTTGTAGTTAACTTGGTTGATGTGTATTAAATGTACTTTTGTTATCTTAAACATCTACTCCAAGCTCATGGACTTTCCTTATATAGCTCGCCTCTCCATAATCTGGCACGAGAATGCTTTTTAGTACTGAGTGTTTTCTTTTTCTGCTGGTCGCTTCTCACAGCAGTACTGGCCTTTCACCTGGTTTTGTATCTTATTTTAGAAGTGGCCTTGTTCTCAGATCTTATTTTAAATGTTGGTTAGTCCAAGCCTTGCTGCAAATGGTTTTCATGTCTGTGGAAGACAGAAAAGAAGAAGTCAGCATAAATTAAAATGAGAACGATTTCACATGGACCTAGAAACAAAATTGTTGTAAAAGACAGTAGAGATTAATGCCAAGCTGCCCCAGTCTCCCACTCAGTAAGAATTTGAAGACCAAAAAGGCTAAATGACTTGCTCAAGGTTATAAAATATTGATGAAGATTTATCATTCTCCTTATTTACATGAAGGCAATATACCCTAGTGAGCTGTAATTTTAACACATAAAACAAGCTATTCGTAAGGAAGGTAAATATACCAAACTGTTTACCCTAGCTATCTTTGAGAAGCATTGGTGGTGCATTACAAAGTTTTCTTCCTAATTTTCCAGGTTTGTCAGTGTTCAGTTACGAACATCAGTATTTTCATATCATGATGAAGGCTGTCACATCTGGATTCAAATCTGGCCTCTACCACTTCCTGGGCTGCGTCTCTGTGACTTTGGGGAAAGCTTCTCAACCTCTCTGACCTTCCATGTCTTAGCCTGAAAAATAGAAGAAACAATACATACTTTATTGAGTTAACTATAAAGGAGTTAACTTTGAGATTCTTCCAGCTAGTGCCTGGCCCACAAGGAGCACTTCTGATGGAGCGACCATCACTGTTACTACAGCTGCTGTCCCTGCTTTTATCATAGAACACTGGGCACTGGCGTAGGACGTCCATTCTCAAATGATTTAAGTATTCATCTGCTTAAAGACCAGATGCTGAATTAGGCAGTTTTCTTTAACATACCTTCCAGTTCATTTTATCTTTCTGTTAATTGAGAGAAAGCACCATGGCCATCAGTTTTTACTTACCCTATTAGAATAATACTTAACTCTTGGATATCTCAATCAGAGCCTAATCCTTATTATAATTAAAATAAAAATCTCTGACCCTCTTTATTATTTTATACTAGAGAGCTTATCCTGCATTGCTAGGAAAAATTATTAACCATTGTTAAATTAAAAATCCCTATTGCTACTCATCTTTGAGCACTCTACATAGAATTGCCATGTGAGAAGCAAATGCCCTTGTGACTTGAATGTGTAATTCTTTTTAGAAACCACTGTTTTCTCTGTAACTGGTATCTTAATACGAATAATATGTCTCTTTTGAACAGCAATCTAAGATCACTGCCCATTTCTTGAAAGTCTCCCTCAGAGCCCCCAAAGTAAATTTCACCTATGCCCCCTAGTTTCTGTTTTTGCCCAGGAAAATCTCAATAAAAATATCCTTTGTTGTTAGTGAACATCTGTATACATAATCTTTTGTGATGCAGTCCCAGAAAAAAATTTCATTTCATTTATGTAGATACACTGTTGCCAACCTATCTAGAGATTGCATAGTCCCAGATTGGAAATTTATAATTTTTTAATTTATTGTTTGGGACAGACCTAGATTGTTTGACCTATTTTAGGTACTAAGTAACAGCCACAGTAAAATATCTGAGTATTTTTTTGTATATTATTTGTAATGTTACTGTTTGTGAGGATGCTGTACTTCTCCAGTTTACAACTGAGGAAGCCTGTCATCATCATTAGTACTCATTCATTCAGCATGAACACCTGTTTTATCTTAGGCACTGGAGATGTAAATATGAATAAAACATGATTCCTGCTCTGGAAAATTTCATAGTTTATTGGGGGAGAAGGATACATATATAATTGCATTTCAAAGTGATATGTACTATATAATGAATATATGAACAAAATGTCATAGTCATGTAAAGGAGGGAACAGTAAATTTGGGGGTGTATGGTAAGGTTACAAAGAGAAAGTGGCATTTGAGCCAAGTCTTGAAGGATAGATGGGGATTTGCCGTTTGGAGAAAGAAGAGCCAGGAATGGTCATTAGAGTCAGGGAACAGCCTAGCAAAGGCCTAAAGGCTTGCCCTGGCAAGCTATGTGAGGGGAGTGTCTTCAGCATAGCTAGAGAAAAGGCTTTATGAAGGAAAGTGAGTTAAAGTTAGGAGTTTGAATTTTATCATTTGAGCAGTAGGAAAGCATTGAAAATTTTTGAATTATGGCTGATGTAATCAGCCTTGAGTTTGAAAGCTCATAATAGTTTAGGGTGGAGAAAGAAAGACAAGTGGCAGACACCAGGTAAAAAGTTGTAATTCTCCAACCAAGACACAAAAGTTTACACTAAGACCGTTTGTGTGTAGATTTTAAAAAAAAGGAAAAAAGGAGGGGGTGTGTCTCTAGATTTGAGAGCATTTTCGTAGGTGTAAACAATATGATTTTGTGATGGATATGATACGGGAAGTGTGGGCAGGGGGAGTTCCAGTTTGGGTGATGGGCTAGAGTAACTGAAATCAATAGAACTGGGGAAAGTGAAAAAGGAAGGGAAGGATTGTTCCTTGTTCTGTTTTTCGTCTGTTTTGGGAGCAGGCAAGGGTTTTCATTTTGCATAAGATAGGGTCAGTGTTTTCAGGAACATTCTAGCAGACACGTCTGGATCTGAATCTCAGCAGAGAGGTTACCATAGTAATACTTTTGAGTTCTTACTGTTTATTTTTCCATTAAAAACTAAGGTTCTCAGAGGTTAACTGATTATGGTCTCACGAAGGTGGCTGTAGAACCAAAACATAAATTCCTAAGCTTCTTACCAACTAGGCCTTAACTAAAATAGCCCTTTGGGGGGGAAAAGAAATCTCTTGATTTCCATTATAATTGTTTTACTGTTTCATTTCCCAGAGCATCTTTACTTAAAAATACAACAAAACAAAGCCCAACTGGTATATATATCCACAATCTCATTTTCTGATCTTAATGTTTTTTGACTAATGCCAGTCAAATGAAGAGTGCTCGGGATAATAGCTGAGGAGCCCCAAACCTCTTGTTTGGTTCTAACAAAACCTTAAAATTCAAAGATTAGATAGTCCTCAAGAAATACTCATTATTTCACATATGTTTGATCTAATCCCAGTTGTTGCTCTGATTCCAAATGAGGGAAATGAGAAGTTTTGAAGAATGAAGGTATAGTGTCCACTTTTCTGCAGGAATTGAAAAGTAAAAATTTCCCCCACTATTGGGATTATTGAGCTATGAGCTATTCTCTTGAACACCAGAGAATAAAGTAGACAGTTCTTCAAAATCCATCCTTACCCCCAAGTTTCAGGGGTCACAGCGTTCATTGAAACACTTGGGTGTTTGTGAAGGACTTGAGTACACTTCAAAACAAGGCATTGTACACATCTGACACCCTTTTTTCACATATTTTAAAAAATAATTAGCATCCTTTATCCATGTGAAATTCTAGTTTTAACTGTTACTGTATAGATTCTCTGTGAAGCTGATTGGGCTGTGGTGTTTTTCCAATACTTTGTTCTTTTTTTTTTTTTTTTTTTTTTTTGGACAAAGGAAAAGGGGGGGGGGGGAGAAGATGGGGGGGGGGGGGGTTAGGGGGAGAAGCAGGCTCCCCGCCGAGCAGGGAGCCCGATGCGGGACTCGATCCAGGGACTCGATCCAGGGACTCCAGGATCATGACCTGAGCCGAAGGCAGTCGCTTAACCAACTGAGCCACCCAGGCGCCCTCCAATACTTTGTTCTTGATGCTGTGAAATGTAGTTGCCTGTGTTTAAGACAGAGGCAATAGAGTGCACCCAGAAGTGGCTATAATTCTATATTTAGTAAGCCATAGGGTTTGCAAAGCATTTGCAGATTCCTTCGGGATAAAATGGTTTCTATAAATATAACATTTTTAATGGAACTATTATTATCATCCATTAGAGAAATGTAGCAGTTAAATGTGCGGGTTTGTGGACAAGACAGAGGCACCAAACTTTTTTTTCTTAAGAGTACACTGAGTATTTTAAATAGTTAAAAGTAATCATGTGAATCCCATTTTTATACTTTTAATCTTGAATTGCAGAGCTTTTACTCAAGTGTTTACCTTTGGTCCAACATTCCGAGCAGAGAATTCTCAGAGCCGGAGACACCTGGCAGAGTTTTATATGGTAGAAGCAGAGATTTCTTTTGTTGAGAGTCTTCAAGATCTCATGCAGGTAGGTACACAAGTTTTAAAACAGTTTCTAAATAACAGATATCTGTGACATTTAATGCTTCTGTATACATTTTCACCTTGGACATCTGTGCATTATAGGTGTTAATGGAGTGAAGAAGATGGGGAACTACTTAATTTGATAAACATCTACTGAATCCCTTTAAAGTACAAGAGTCAGATTTAAGTTCATATCCCAGCTCTGCCATTAATTTTGTTTTGATGTTACCAAACCTTGGTGATCTTTAGCTTCCTCAACTATAAAATGAGAATAATAATAACTATTTCATAGGGAGTAAATGCAATAATGGATGTATAATGTAAAGCATCTAGTATTGGGCTTAGCATATAGCAAGCTCAATAAATAATAGCTCTTGTTATTTGTTAGGCAAATAAATAAAACATCTTTATATTTAGAGAAACATCTACATAGCTGTATTGGGAAGCATCTATGGGAACCATCAGAGCTCTGTTTTGGGGACAAGAGATAAGTCCAGAAAAATAGTCAAGAGTTAGATCTTGAAAGAAAGACTTTGTAAATGCTATGCTAAGTAGTTCAGAAGGTAAAAGAGTTCTCAGTTGGGAAAGGCCATGGTCAATTATAGTTTAGAAACCTCTCTCTAGTGATAATATTAAGAATGATTCAGAGGGAGATAAAAATGAGGGTGGGAGTCCTTTTAGGAGGCTGTGGCCATAATCCAGTTAGAGTACATAAGCTCTGAAGTTGGATGGACCAGGAATTGATTTTTAGCTCCACCACTTGCTTTGTGATCTTAGACAAAGGACTTAATTTTCTGAGCCTCAGTTTCCTCACCTGTAAAATGAGAATAATAGTTCCTACTTTATAGGGTAGTTCAGAGGATTACACAGATTATATATATAAGGCACATAGAATAGTTCATGGCACTTTGTACCCAGAAATTATTGACTGTTATTATGAATTCTCTACCTAGTACCATTAATATCTTAGTTTGGATTTGTAATCACAGGATGTTTAACAATTTTCGTCACCTCTCAACTTATATTCATTTTGTATCTTTCTACTCTTATCCAGTAAATGACCCAATTCCACTTAAAACATAAATACCACATATATTGTCAAATAGAATGGACTTACTTTTTTTATTATCCTGTCTTGTTTGGATTTCCTAGTAAACAAACTAAAGCAGAGATTTGGGGGGTGGGCAGTTATTGGGGAATGCTCTAGAGAACAACTATCTGTAAGGAAAGGAAGAAAGCAGCATTGGGCAGAGGGAAAAGTTGAACTACAGTGCATGTACAGAGGCCTTAGCTAAATCTTTGAGGAACTTTGGAGCAGGAATGGTCCTTCATAGTTGTCCCATAGAAAGGCAAGGGGGTGGTGTACCTTTGTTCTTCCCCCATCAAGCAGTTACCTGACATGGGCTAGCCTTGGGAAGAGGCATACTCTTGGGTAAGGTAGCACTCCTGGCCTGGCCAGTTCCTGAAGAGGAACTCAACTAGGAGCCATCAGTAATTAATATTCCCAGTGGATAAAGCTCTTGGTCCTAAAGGGGTGTTTTGACCACACCCAGTATCCATTTATATACCACTTTAACATCTCCCACTGATTGTTGTGGACCATTGTTCCCCGGGGGACATTTTTGGTTGTCTCTAGGAAGTGGATGGAGGAGAGGGGAGAGTAGTTGCTACTGGCATCCAGTGGGTAAAGGCTAGGGATGCTGTTCAACATGCTAACATGCCCAGGTCCCTCCCCCTCAACAAAGAGTTATCTGGCCAAAAATGACAATAGTAACACTGTCAAGTATTTCTTTTCTAAAATGTAGGGATTCAGGGAGCGCCTGGGTGGCTCAGTCTTTAAGCATCTGCCTTTGGCTCAGGTCATGATCCCAGGGTCCTGGGATTGAGCCCCACATCGGGCTCCCTGCTCAGCGGGAGGCCTGCTTCTCCCTCTCCAACTCCCCCTGCTTGTGTTCCCTCTCTCGCTGTCTCTCTCTCTATCAAATAAATAAATAAATCTTTAAAAAATAAATAAAATGTAGGGATTCAGGATCTGAGCCTCACAAGGAGTCAGTAAGATTCCTTAAGCAGCTTTTGCTTCCAGCCCACCACCCAATTCAGTATTACTCTCTCACTTAGGCAATGAGAGTATTGTAAGCCACAGAACCACACCCTTTATCTCCCTGTTTCTGCCTTGACCCTATCTCTCCTGCCCCTCCCCCTGTAAATAGCAGAGAAAAGTTCCAAAGACATAAATTATGTTAGAAATTATTAAACATTATAATTATATATTCTGTACCTAATAATTTTTATTTAGTATTCCACTGAGTATTACTCAGCATACACTGTTCAATGATGTTTAATTAATTGAAATACAAACTTTTTCTTAAAGACAGAAAAAAAGTGTGCTCCCCCCACAAGTAATTTTCTACTTCTCTTAATTTTCTCCCTTTTATAAATTACATTCTGTGGAAATTATTAGCTTGATGAAAATATTAAATCAGAATACTGTAACAAAGGATTTTCCCCTCATAAGGTATAAACAAATATTACTATTTTAGTGCCATTGAGTAATGTATTTTTAAAAACATCTGAAGGTTATCCTAACCCTTCAGTTAAGTTTCTGTTTTCTTCAAATATATTTATAGAGCATAGTCTGAAAGTCAAGGTTAGAGAAGCCAATGATTTTCTTCTTCAAATGGAAATTTACTGCTCATATGAAAGACACCAGCTTAACATCCCCAGTGGTCAACGTCTTCATCTTACAGATAGGTGTGTTGTGCACCTCAACAGTTCATACTTAGTATCCAGTCTGTTTTTGTTTGCTCCTCATATGTGTCAGCTTTTTTTAGTGATTGAGGTATATGACCCTTCATAAATCATTCAGTTACTTAGTGATTTCTTTATCTCACTACTCTCAGTTCAAAGGTAATATAGCCTCTAGGTAAAAGATCTTTAGCCTCCTTTTGCTCTTCTTTCATCAGGCTATTCCTTACTCTTATACAAAATATATATGTAAATATAAAAATACAAAATATATAAAAAATGGGGCACCTGGGTGGCTCAGTCATTGAGCGTCTGCCTTCAGCTCAGGTCATGATCCCAGGGTCCTGGGATCGAGCCCCGCATCGGGCTCCCCGCTCGGCAGGAAGCCTGCTTCTCCCTCTCCCACACCCCAGCTCGTGTTCCTGCTCTCGCTAACTCTCTCTCTCTGTCAAGTAAATAAATAAAATCTTTAAAAATATATATATATATATATACATAAAATATATATACATACACACACACACACATACATATGCATATATATAAATGTATCTGGTTGTTTCTTGGTAATTAAGTACGTTCCTGTATCTGATCATACTGAGCTAGTGCAGGAGATGCTTGTGCCCCGCCCTGTGTCTCCAGCCTTGAGAGGGTGTACCAGGGATGCAGGAGAAGGAGGGAAGATCCCTGCCTCTGAGGTAGCCTGTACTTACTGAGTGTCTCTGAGTCCAACATTGGGAAGGCCTAATAGGATCTCACTGACTTCAAGCATTTTAGTTTTGATTAGAAATATCTTCCATTCCAGTCAGTTTTTTTCTTCTAACAAGTTTTTTTCTGTGGGATGTGTAATGATACCCCTGGTAGAATGCATTCTTACGTACTGATTTGTGTTGTATCAGGATTTGTGTTATTTTCACTGTATACTTTAGCAAAGCAAAAATCTACATATTTAGATGTAGATCTATCTCATTGCTCCTCTAATTTTAAAGTCAGCTTTCGTTTACCAGTGACTGAATGAAGCACTTTTCAAAGTGTCTCATTCTTCACAACAACTAATGTTAGTTGTGTCCTTCTCTGAGCCAGGTACTAAAGCTAAGTCTTATACATGGATTATCTCATTTAATTATCACAATAATCCTGGAAGCTAGGTACTGTTATTGTCCTGATTCTACAAGTGAGTATATTGTACTTTAGAGAGGCATCAGTCAGTTTTGGCTGTTCATTTGACATCCCACTTCAATACTAGTATTGAAACTGTTAACGAAAGATTCATACATTTCTCTTTCCTTTTTTTACCCACTCTGGGAAGAAATTGCACTGCCTCCCATAATCAATCTGGAAAACTGAACTAACTTGCTGCAGTATGTTCGGGGATTAAGAGGCCTAACGGATTTATAGCTGCTAAAACCTGGAGAGCAGTCCTTACAGGACCCTAAATAGGTTTTTCATATAAAGGAGCTTACTTGTCAGACAATTCTCTGTCATTTCTCTTAGGTTATGGAGGGACTCTTCAAGACTGCAACAATGACGGTTCTCTCAAACTGTCCTGAAGATGTTGAACTCTGTCACAAGTTCATAGCTCCTGGCCAAAAGGTAATTAGTTTTGTGGATGAAGTATAATACATCTACTCTTTAAATATGTTAATTACATATAATAAATATAATTACATTTAATAAATTTTTTTTCTCTTTTCTTACCAAGGACAGATTAGAACATATGCTAAAAAACAACTTTTTAATGTAAGTAGATACTATACTTTCTCTGAACTTTATTCATATTTTATCATAGTATTTATCACAGTCTTAAATTTTTTTTGTTTATATATCTGTTTATCACAAAGAAGGCCCATGTTTTAAATATTTTTGTAGCTCTTATATCTGGTTCATAGTTGATAATCAGTGTAAATCAGAATAAATACATGAATAAATCATAGCAAGATAAATGAACACAGTAATTATTAACTGAATTAATGCAATTCAGACTAATATTAACTTTAGTAATAAAAATTTGGCTCAATTAAAAAACTTTTATTTTGGAGCACCTGGGTGGTTCAGTCAGTTAAGCGTCTGACTCTTGGTTTTGGCTTAGGTCATGATCTCAGGGTTGTGAGATCAAGCCCTGCCTCGGGCTCTAAGCTCAGTGCAGAGTCTGCTTGTCCCTCTCCTTCCCTCTCTGCCCCTCCCCCACTCACACTGGCTTGCTCACTCGCTCTCTCTCTCAGATAAATAAATAAAATCTTTTTAAAAAACTTAAGTCCTGTATATTAACATATATTAGTTTCAGGTGTGCAGTGTAGTGATTCAACAATGCTATTATGTTATTCAATGCTTATTGAGATAAGTGTACTCTTAATCCCCTTCACCTATTTCACCCATTTCGCCACCCACCTCCCCTCTGGTAACCATCTGTCTGTTCTCTGTAGTTAAGAGTCTGGTTTGGTTTTGTTTGCTTGTCTATTTTTTTCTTTGTTTTATTTTTTAAATTCTACATATAAGTGAAATCGTGCGGTATTTGTCTTTCTCTGACTTATTTCACTAGATTCATCCATGTTGTTGCAAATGGCAAGATTTCATTCTTTTTTATGGCTGAGTAATATTCCACTGTGTATCTGTACCACATCTTCACCTATTCATCTATCAGTGGACACTTGGACTGCTTCCATAGTTTGGCTATTGTAAATAATGCTACAATAAACATAGGGGTGCATGTATTTTTTCAAATGAGTGTTTTTGTGTTTTGGGGTAAATACCCAGTAGTGGAATTACTGGATCATATGGTAGTTCTATTTTTAATTTTTTGAGGAACCTCCATCCTGTTTTCCACAGTGGCTGCACCAGTTTGCATTCCCACCAACAGTGCACAAGTGTTCCTTTTTCTCCACATCCTTGCCAACACTTGTTGTTTCTTATGTACTTGATTTTAGCCATTCTAACAGGTGTGAGATGATATCTCATTGTGGTTTTGATTTGCATTTCCCTGATTAGTGATGTTGAGCATCTTTTCATGTGTCTGTTGGGCATCTGGATACCTTTGGAAAAATGTCTGTTCATGTCTTCTGCCTATTTTTAATTGGATTATTTGTTTTTTGGGTGTTGAGTTGTATCAGTTCTTTATATATTATAGATACTAACCCTTCATCAGATATGTCATTTGCAAATATCTTCTCCCATTCAGTAGCTTATCTTTTAGTTTTGTTGATTGTTTCCTTGGCTTTCTATGCAGAAGCTTTTTATTTTGGTGTTGTCCTAATAGTCTTATTTTTGTTTTTGTTTCCCTTGTCTCAGGAGACATACCTAAAAATGTGTTGCTGTGGCTGATGTGAAAGAAATTACTGCCTGTGTTCTCTTCTAGGATTTTCATGGTTTTAGGTCTCACATTTCGGTTCTTAATCCATTCTGAATTTATTTTTATGTGTGGTGTAACAATGTGATCCAGTTCCATTCTTCTGCATGTAGCTGTCTAGTGTTCCCAACACCATTTGTTGAAGATACTGTCTTTTTCCCAATGGATATTCTTTCCTGCTTTGTCGAAGATTAACTGACCATACTATTGAGTGTTTATTTCTGGGCTCTCTGTTCTGTTCCATTGATCTATGTGTCTATTTTTATGCCAGTAGTATACATTTTGATTACTACAGCTTTGTAGTATATCTTGAAATCTAGGATTATGATACCTCCAGTTTTGTTCCTCTTTTTCAATATTGCTTTGGCTCTTTGGGATCTTTTGTGGGATTGTTTGTTCTAGTTCTGTGAAAAATGCTATTGGTACTTTAATAGGGATTACGTTAAATCTGTAGATTGCTTTGGGTAGTATGAACATTTTAACAGTATTTGTTTTTCCAATCCATGAGCATGGAATATGTTTTCATTTGTTTGTGTTATCTAAAAAACAAACTTCTAAAATACATGCATGTAATGTCTGCCTGTCAGTTTTTCTCTGTTTCAGTTTTCTTTTTATTTACTTTCAATTGCTCAAATCTGATAATATATTCTACACTGTTTTTTAGCCACTTTTTTAAACCTAAAGATCTGCGTTTTAAGTATAACACATATGTTGTTCCTTCATTTCCACTACAATCCTATACAAATAGTACTGGATATTGGACTGGTTATTTATTCCACTAAGCATACTAATCAGATAGTCTGTTCCATTCTACAGTTTACTATAAAACAAATACATACTTAATATGGAAAAAGAACAATAAGCAATCTCTTCATAAATAGTGCAAACATTTTATATAAGACTTAGTATTCATTGTATTTACAGTGTGTATAGGAGGTAAGTTTGATACTCGGAAGAAGAGAAAATTGTTTCTGAACATGATTTGATATCATTCTTCACTTATTGTCATTAGGTTTAGAAAGTTTTTGTTCTAAGAGAATAAAGAATTCAACCGTCCTGGAGGAGGGTAATAAGAAAAACTTGGCAGACTTGACTGAACTGAGAATTTCAGGTATCAGTGTAGGCCTTCAGGCTACAAGTTAAAAGTGATGAGTCCTGGAGCCTGAATGAATAGCAAGGCAACAGAGAATGAGATCAGAAAAAGAGGAAATAGGAGCCCCATGATAGAGAATCGAAAGGCAGTGAAGTACAAATGAAGGCTTTTGAGGGTTTTTTTTCTTCACTATAGTGTATATTAAGTATGTTAACTAACTGGAATTTAAATAAAAACTTGAAAAAGAAAAGAAAGTGTATATTGACTATTCACGATGTGCCGAGCTTGTTCTAGAATCTGAACAGTCTTAAAGCAGTGAACATAGAAGACAAAATTCCCTGCCTTCATTGAGCTTACATTTCGGGGGGGCGGTAATAAGAAACAAGAAACAAGAATAATAAGTAAAACCTATAGTCTGTGAGAATGAGTTATACTAAGGGGGAAGAAACCCAGAGAAGAGAAAGAAGATAAGACAAAAGAGTGAGGAGGTAGAAGTTTTAGATAGTGTGACAGAGAAGATATCACTGAGATGACTTTTCATTAAAGACTTGAAGAAAGTGAGAGAACTAGCTGTATGGATATGTGGGAAAAGAATATTCTAGGCAGAGGGAATAGCAACTATAAAGGCCTCGAGGTTGGAGCATGCCTGGTGTGTTCAAGTAATAGGAGTGGATAAGGGAAAAGGATAATAGAAGATAAAGAAAGGAGGTGAGAGGTGGAAAAATCATGTAGGGCCTTGTAGGTCACTGTGAAGAGTTTGGGTTTTTGCTTGAGTGATGTGGGGAAACCATTGAAGGGTTCTGTACAGAGGACTGATAAGATCTGAATTGGATTTAACAGGATCACTCTGGCAGGCTTTAGAGTAAGAGCAGAAAACCAACCAGGAGATTATTACAGTCATCTGGGTGAGAATAAATGATGGTTTGGACCATGTATTAGATTTATACAGAGAAACAAAACCAACATGATGTATATAAAGAGAAAGATTTATTTTTAAGGGATCATCTCACACAATGTGGAGGCTTGTTGAGTTCAAAATTTGATGGCGTAGTTCAGTAGGCTAGAGACTCAAGGAAGAGTTGGCAGCTGGAGTCTGAAGGCATTTTGCTGGCAGAATTCCCTCTTTCTTGGGAGAGGCCAGTCTTTGTCCTCTTAAGGCCTTCAACTCATTGGATGTGGCCCACTCACATTATGGAGGGTAACGTGCTTTACTCATCATCCACTGATTTAAATGTTAATCTCATCCAGAAACACCTTCACAGAAACATCCTGAATGTTTGACCAAATATCTGGGTACCATAGCCCAGCCAAATTGACACATAAAATTAACCATCATAGGCCAGGATGGTGGCAGTAGAGGTACAGAGAAGTTGTTCTATTCTAGATATATTTTAAAGATAGAACAAACAGGATTTGCTGAGAATGGGAAAGAGGGAGAAGTCAGGTGTAACTTCAAGTCTTTTGTCTTATACAGCTGTAATGGCCATTAACTGAAATTGCGAAAGCCGTTAGAGTAGCAAGAGGTTGGGGGGAGGAAGGGGGTGGTATCACCACATGATACATCATGTATCATGTTAAGATTGAGATGCTTTTCAGACATCCAGTTGTTTATTTATAATCATTCCTGACTACTCAGTCATTAGTATTCATTTGTGATCTCAAAGATTGTATGGGAATAGGCCTTTTGTAGTTTTTCAGATGGACTAATTAGCAATATACCATTGTATTAACCGTTCTCTGCTTTTACCCTGTTCCTTTCCAGCATTTCTTATACTGAAGCAATAGAGATCTTAAAGCAGGCATCTCAGAACTTCACCTTCACCCCAGAGGTAGTATTTATATTTATATTTATATTATTATATTTTAACCCCTCTTGTCCTTATCACATTGCATTAAGAATCCTGGGGCACCTAGCTGGCTCATTCAGTAGACCATGGAACTCTTGATCTCAGGGTTGTGAGTTCAGGCCCCAAGTTGGGTGTAGAGCTTACTTTAAAAAAAAAAGAATCCTTTAAAATGATCTTATTTCTCTGGGCACCTGGCTGACTCAGTTGGTTAAGCCTCTGACTCTTGGTTTTGGCTCAGGTCATGATCTCAGCGTCCTGAGATCAAGCCTGGCATTGGGCTCTGTGCTCAGTGCAGAGTCTGCTTGTCCCTCTCCCTCTGCTCCTCCTCCCATGCTCTCGCTCTCTCTCTAGAATAAATAAAATCTTTAAAAATAAGTAAAATAAGTAAATAAATAATCTTAGTTCTCTTATTAGCACTGTTTAGTATTTGCCCATCTTTAGATTGGCTTTTTTTGATGTTTGCTTAGCCTTGTTAAAATATTTAGAATAAATAATAATTTTGAAGTTGAATCATATCATTTTTAATAGTAGTGGCTAAAGGATTATAAAGAAGTTTCCCAAGTTTAGGAAGATGAAAATCCTTGAAAAGAATGGTAATATGTCGAGAGAGGCCACATGATTTATCAGTGGGCATGTGCATAATATTAGAGGCAAGTCTCCTCATTCCTATGCCAGGGTTTCTTTCCTATAATTAAGATATTGGCAGACCAGTAGGAATAATATAATGGTAGGAATGTACTGTAATAACTTTGTCTTCAAACCATATACCAGTCCTATCCCCAGTTAAGTCAGATCCTCCTATGAGGTATAATAGTTTTGCTTGTTATATTTATAATTAGTTATTTTGTTTATGTTATCTTTTATTTAATATTTGTCTCCTACCCTGGAAGCTTCATGAAGTCAGGAATTCTGTTTTTCTTACCACTGTGTTCAGTACCTAGCATGGTACCGAGATTGAATAGGCACATTAGTATTTGTTGCATAAATAGATGAACAGTGTTATTAAGTATTCATCAGAGCATCTGATATATGAATTGACTCTTTTATTAAAAAAAAATTTCACTGAGAGAAGACATCTAGTCAGAGATAGATTCAATATTAGGAATATTATCTTTCATCATTTAATTTCCTGCAACCTAGGAACAGTAACCATAGAAGAAGCTCTAGGCAATGTTAATAAAAACTATGATTTTGAAGTCAGTTTTCACACACTGTGGGAAGGGTACTTTGTTTTCCTGCAGATGCTATTCATCTGCTAAATGCTGCTCCCCAAGATGGGGGAGAAAGCATAGTGTTAATCTGCTTGTTTCAGCTTTCATTTTCCAGGCCTTTGGATGTTCTTGTAACACACCTCCCTGGCTTAGTTATCTGTGTAGCCTCAGCAGACAGCTCCACACATCACTGGTCCTCAGAGGAAGCCCTTGGAATGGATACAGGTTATTTTTGGGTACTGCACTGTGTATTTCAGGTCTGTCTTCTCCTTTGATAATTTCTTTTTTCTCATTACAGTGGGGTGTTGATCTACATACCGAACATGAAAAGTACCTGGTGAAGCACTGTGGCAACATACCAGTCTTTGTCATTAATTATCCATTAGCACTCAAGCCTTTCTACATGAGAGATAATGAAGATGGCCCTCAGCACACAGTAAGAAAAAGCTCTAAATAAATCGGGGCTGGTCATCTCACAGAGTCTGGGTTTTTCCCTTGATTTAATTTCATTTATCCTTTGGCATATTTTTAAAAAATTATATCCAGCACACTTTACATCTCTTAAAATGATAAAATTTCTCAAAGGCACCTCTGAAAAAGTGTTCCTAAAGAAGATCTCAATGTTCTATAAGCGTACTTGTTATTTCTATCGCATGGTGTCCTCCTTCGTTTAGCAGATGCAAATGTAAATGTGTTTGTTTTCTTCTGTTTTTTTAAATAACTGGGAGGAAGTGTCCCAGAACACTGTTTAGCAGTGCCAGGTCTACTGTCAGCTGAAATACTGGTAAGGAGACGGGCGGGGGGAGGGAGGGTGCGGGGAGGGGCGCTGCTGGGCAAGAAAGGAAAGCAGTGGCATGATCAAGCAGAGGAAGAGCTAGCTCGCAGAGCAGGAAGCTCAGAGTACTTTGGTTTGGTTGTCACATAGAAATGGGGAGGGGAGGGGATGGAGGGATCTGAGAGGTCTAGGCAGATTCTCCTGTCACTTCTCTTCTGACTCTCTTGTCTCTGTCTCTCTCTCTCTCTGCTCTCTTTTGCCTGTCATGCTCTGTCCTTTTTTCACCCTTAATTTTGATTGCAATGTGATAAGGACAAGAGGGGATAAAATATAAAAATAAAAATATAAAATATAAATACTACCTCTGGGGTGAAGGTGAAGTGGCACCCAGTTACCTTGAATCTTCCTTTTCTGGATTTCTATAGCATTTAAAGAATTAGTAAAACTGGTAGCATTTTGTCTATTTTTTATACTCTGTAGGTTTTGCTTTCTCAAATGAAACTCTTAACTTCTTCAGGATGGGTATGAGTTTTTTATAGCCACCATGGCTTCTGCTGCTCATTCCTCATTCCCTCTAATGTGACTTCCACCCCGTCATCATACCACTGAAGCACCTCTTTCTAGGGTCAGTAATAATTGTCGTGTTATTAAATCCAGCAGACTTTATTTTTACTTCACCTCTCAGCATCACTCAGCACTATGAATGAGTTTCTTATTCTGAAAACTCTCTCCTCCCCTGGCTCCTGTGACATCGTGTTCTCCTCCGTTCTCAGGGGTTATTCTTTCTCAGTCCTATATAGGTTCATCCTCTTCTACTAATCCAGTAGGTGTTGGGATTCCTCAAGACTCCGTCGTAGGTCTTTTCTCTCTCGGGTGATTTCATGTGTATTCACAGCTTACTATTTATTTTCAGACAACTCAGACAGTCACATCTCTAATCCTTACTTCTGCTCAGAGCTCTTATTGCAGTTTATATATCTCAAAGGCATCTCAGCATAATCTAAAATTGAACCCACCCATGATTTCTACTCTTCTCCCCTCCTTCCACCAAATTTGATCTTCTTTCAGTGTTCACTGTCCATCTAATTATGCAAGCCATATATTAGACTCATCTTTGAAATTTTCATCACTCCCTGTATCCAAGCTGTTAGTAAGTTGTCATTTTTATGCTTTTACATCTCAAACCCATCTCCTTCTCTTCATTTCCGCTTTTACCTTTTTAGATTAAGATACCATCATCTCTTGGGGCACCTGGGTGGCTCAGTCGTTAAACGTCTGCCTTCGGCTCAGGTCATGATCCCAGGGTCCTGGGATCAAGCCCCGCATCAGGCTCCCTGCTCTGTGGGAAGCCTGCTTCTCCCTTTCCCACTCCCCCTGCTTGTGTCTCTCTCTCGCTATCTCTCTGTCAAATAAATAAATAAAATCTTAAAAAAAAAGATACCATCATCTCTTGCCTGGATTATTTTGGTAGCTTCCTGACTGCTCCTCCTGTGTCTGCTCTTGCCTCCTCTGAGTCAGTTCTCCCCACTTCATTGTAAGCTTTTTGAAAATGTAGATCTGGTCATGTTATCTCCCCTCTCAAAACCATTCAGTGGCTTCCCATTGCTTTCAGTATTCAAGTCAGAATCTCTTCTCTGGCCTCTAGGCCCCAGTGTCATCTGGCTGCCTGTCTCTCTTGCCTGATGTACTGCACTGCTCCCCTTTGCTGTCTCTGCTCCACTCATATCGCCCTTCCATGTCTTCAGACATGCACTGCTTTCTCTCACCACAGTATCTTTAGACATTGTGTTCCTTCAGTCTAGAACAATCTTCTTCATCTAAGTAATTTTACTGTTTCTCCAAATCTCTACTCACTCATCATTTCCCTGGAGAAACCTTCTGTGACCCTCTAGTCAGAGACCCCTGTTAGATAGTAAAATGCTACCATGTTAAATTTCAGACCCAGAGCTACTAACTTGTAATTCATTATAATCCTTAACACAGTTGTAATTTTACATTTATTTTTATGACTATTTAATTAATGACTCTCCTCTTTGCCACAGGACTTGAGGACTTCCTTTTCACTCATCATGGTATCCATAGTGCCTAGCATAATGCCTGGAACACAGCAGGCACCTAATATCTATTTGGTGATAGGGGATTGAACAGATGGGTGAATCGAACCCAACACAGCTGTAGACACACAGAGGACAAGTAGTGAGTGAATGACTTGATTTGCTAAGAAATTTCTGGGAAGCTAAAGAACAGCTTTTACTCTAAATTTTTTGAGTGGTGGTAACATAGTATAAAGGAAAGTCCTGTGGCTTTAGAATCAGACACTCTTGGGTTCAAGTCCCAGGTCTGTGTGTTATAGACCATGTGATCTTAAATAAACCACCTAATTTCTTTGAGTCTTAGTATCCCAATCCATAAAAATAAAGATGATAATCTTATTCCACAGTTGTGAGGATTAAATTAGACAATATATGAAAAATATATAGCACAGTGTTTGGAGTGATAGGTAGTCGATAAACTTAAAGCCCTCTTTCTAAATTTTGATAAAATCTTTATTGTGATAAAGCACGATAATGTTAAAATATGTGTGTGTTTTGCAACATCAAACATGCTATTACACAAGATTCTTTAAAAGGCAGTTCCCTTGTAGACTGCAGTCACAAACATTTTTTACCTTTAGAAGTACCAGGAGGCCAAGGCACCTGGGTGGCTCAGTTGGTTAAGCGACTGCCTTCGGCTCAGGTCATGATCCTGGAGTCCCTGGATCGAGTCCCGCATTGGGCTCCCTGCTCGGCGGGGAGTCTGCTTCTCCCTCTGACCCTCCCCCCTCTCATGTGCTTGCTCTTTCTCATTCTCTCTCTCTCAAATAAATAAGTAAATAAATAAATAAATAAATAAAAAGAAGTACCAGGAGGCCTTCATCATGACAGACTTTCTAGTAATATGGTCTCACAGCTTGAAAACTGAAAGCATTATAATGATACTTTAGTGTACTTATATAATTTATACAGTACTACAATATATAGCTTCTCATAGCTAAATTATTAAAATACAATTTATTGGGGTGCCTGGGTGGCTCAGTTGGTTAAGCATCTGCCTTCAGCTCAGGTCATGATCCCAGGGTCCTGGGATCGAGCCCCACATCGGACTCCCTGCTCAGCAGGGAGCCTGCTTCTCCCTTGTCCTCTGCCTGCCGCTCCCCCTGCTTGTGCTCTCTCTCTCTCTCGCTCAAATAAATAAAATCTTTAAATATATATATAATTTATTTAAACTATATATATTAGACATAGATTATAACATTGATTCATTAACAACCTAGATTGCTTTTCAACCCACTTGTATAGAGTGCCTGCTTCTACCCCTACTTTCTTTCAGTGGTGAATGAACAGGCTTTGGGCCAAATAACTAAGTTCTCGGTTTTATTCAGAAGGGCTGTAATAACAGGTTGTGGGTAGGGTTACAAGAGTTTCTATAGTGGGTGCAATGCAATCTGAAAAATTAAGACATATATTTCATAGATGCCTTCCCTAGGGCATCAAAAGGGAAGGGTAGAGAAATGTTTAACCTACACTTGTAACATTTGGCTGGAGGTCATAAATAGTAAATTGATATATTTTTATAGCTACTGCTCCTTTTCCTTTCTTTCTGCACCCCCTGATCCCCTTCAAAAAAAAAAAAAAAAAATGAAGGTACGTACTATTTTGTAATGAAAAGTATACTCTAGTCTAAGGAGTTAATAGTGCCGGGTTTGAAATCCATCTTTCTTACTAGTTAGCCATCAAGTCTGTCCAATCACTGAGCCTCTGTTTCTCCCTCTGTAAAATCAGAGAGGTGGGTTAGATGACCTCAAGAGTACCAAACAGCTTTAAGATTCTCTAATTTCAAGTAGCCTAAGTTTTTCCCCATTTGGACATAAAAGAATAACTTGTAAATTAGCAAACATATTTGATAATTTTAAGGGGGCAGATCATGGGCATAAATAAAATTAATATAAGCAAACATGCAAAATACTGTATGCCCCTGGGTCTAGGTTCCTAAGTAAGTCCCTCAAAGTCAGATGCCAAGTTTTTAGCTAGGCTTTGCAGAGAATATCCATTCATTCCAACCATTGTGATAGGGAAAAGTGACTGCCCAACAGACCCTGATGAGATACCCAGATCACCAGATAACGTTCTATTTTTTTAAATTGTATCAGTATTATATAGCAAATCATAAAAATTTAAGCATTAGTGGGCATGCAGTAAGTACACATTGTCAAGTCAACTTGGAAGAAATAGTACTCAACCAAGGGATATCTAATGAATTTCCCTGGCTGGTGCTAGTTAACCAACCTGCATCAAACCAACAGAGAATAGTAATGAAGGGAATGGCTAATTTTTCCCATACCTAGGACAAATGACTATCCTAGGAATTTATGTCAAAGTTGAAAGTACGCATTTCAGCCCATCTAAAATGCTCTCAGACTAACCATTTACTAGCCAAAGTCCATTTTTAGACATTGCTACCTGCAGCCCATTTGAATCTTCACACTGTCACGTCTGGAAGGCTCTCAATCCTGCCTGTGCCTCATTGATTTTAGGGGCAAAATACTGTGTCAGCAGTGAGAGCAAAAGCTCACAGAGGCTGAAACCACAAACATGTTTCCTATGGCTTGTGGAACATTCTTCTTCTCTTGATAATAATATGTAATGTTGCTCCGTTGTTGACAGCAGCCTGTGAGAAACTGAATAGGGAGGTGTTCAGTTTGTGTTTTTCATTAATACTTAAAAATACTGAGGTAGGAAGAGAGGTAGCGGAAGGGACATTAAACTCCCCGCCGCCCCAAAGTTAGCATAGGAAAGGTTATGTATTAAAAGCCTTGTTCCTATCTAGCCTGTTTGTTGTTTAATTCAAGGTCTGCATTTTATTTTCAGTACATTGATTGGAATCAAAGAGTAAAGAGTCAAAAGGGAGTGTCATAAATAGAGACCAGGGCTTGTTCAGCTTGAATACCAACACAAACTATTTCTAGACAGTATGCTGCTGCAGCTGTGTGACTTAAACAAAATAAAAACACACACACAGTGGAGGAAGATGTGCCCAGCAGCATTCTGGCCTAGAAGATATGCCCAAAGTGGAATAAGTTTTGTTTAAGATGAAGGAAGTTAGCAAAGAGTGCAGTACAGTGACTTGTAACCTTCAATGTTATCTGTGTAGGAGAGCGAAAGGGCAGCAGAACTAAAATCTTTCCACTTCTTTCGTCTTCCAAGGATGCATAAGAATGCAGAGGAGATTGTAGCTACAGAAGTGCTTAAATTTGGTCAAATTTGTGAATTAAGAGGACATTTTATTATGCAGCCTGTGAATCCTCATTTTCCCTAATGAAGGGCAGGATTGCTCAGCCCCAGCTCTTGAAGGAAGCCTCAGACTCCCATAAAGCGCAGAGCTGCCAGCCCAGGAGGGCAAATTGTAATCCCCGGCTAATGTTCTAGGCAACTTGCCTGTTTCCAGCCTGTTTGCACTCTAACCCCTCACCACCCATCACTTGGCAAACACAGAGCCAAGTTTTTCTCTTTAGTTCTTAAGAGATTTCAGTGATTCCATCCATGTTGTACATTTTGTGCCCCCTTATGTTATGGTTTATATCGTATCTGTATGTACCCTTTACCTCCACTAGAGCCCTGGAAAGAGTGGTAGTTTCTGTAGTAATTAGCTCAGTAGTTACCAGAGGGAGACACAACACGGAAGAATCCTCTTGGAAATCTCAACCGTAACTAAAAGGTATGGAAATTTAAAGGGGCTGTGTTAGTAATCTTGAGGGAATGTGGTATTTTTTATATCATATTGAAGGAAGTGCAGCTCTATGTATACCAGATGTAAATGTCTTTATTTATAGTTGAGGAATACTTTGTTGTATTATAGCTTCTCAGAAAGTGTGCAGAATGTCTAGAGAGATTGGAGGATATCACTGTGAAAGGAAAGCAGGAAGTATAATCTGATAGGGTTGAAAGGAAACTAAACCTAAAGAAAAAGAGAAGAAGATTATATGGAGGAAGAAGAAAAAACAAAGCCTTTGTGGGCCTTCCTTCACAAAGAGATAAATCTGTCCTTGATAAAAAAAGAAACAGTACCCTTTGGTCTTGGAACATTTATGAGGCATTGTGAAGGAATGCCTTACTTAAAAGATACATTTCTCTTAAAAGGAGAAGCTACTTTACTCTTTGTCAAGAAAACATACATGAAATTCACCCACCTGAAAGTGTGAATTTTCAGACCCTCTGGACAAAGAAAGGATATAGATGCTGTATGTATTCCTTCTGCATGTCACAAAATTAGGAGTGATATGGAACTTTATCTGGATGTTTTCTAAAATTTTCATTCAACTAAAATAGACTATTTTGGTAAGTTCTTTTCTATTTTGGTAAGTTCTTTTCCTTTTCTTGATAACCTCCTGTCCCAGAGTACAGAGGAAGAAAAGAGAACTATTCTGACCTTAATTCTAATTAACAATGAGGATTTGGTTAGGAGAGTGGAAGTGGGAGTCCCATGTCGGTGGGGAGAGAGGGGAGGCAACCTGGTAAACTGTTTTACTCTACATCAGTAGTTACCACTACTCTCTCAGGATATTATACTTCCCTGCCCCATCAACGTGAGTTTAGTGACTTGTATTGGCCAAGGAATTGTGAGCAAATGTGACCTACATACATTACTCTTGGACAAGTGTTTTTAGTACAAGGCAGGTAGAAAAAAAGAGCATTCCATCTGCTAGATCAGCAATACCTCATAAAGTGGTTTGTTGTTTTTTTTTTTAATCAGCTTCAAGCCAGGATGGACATGTAGGATAAGTTTTAAAAAGCCAACTCATTGTTGTAAAGCAGTGGTTCTCAATCAGGTGTTACTTTAAGTCGTCATCCCCCCCACTGGCGGGCGGGCAGGTTGAGGCCTCAACTTCAAAACCTTGGAAATGATAGATTTTGGATATACTTGTCCCTTCTTAATAGAGCTACACAAAGATGGAATGCTATATTTTGGGGGTAGTAGTTCTCAGTCTTTAAATATTTTCAAGCAAAGGCCAGAGAGCTACTTGGTGTCTATTCTTTTCTAATCCTGATTGCCTGTAATTCTAAATTTAAAACTCTGGATTAAGGTTAAGAACAAATTTTCGATCAGGTCTCTCTCAACTTCTAGTGTATGTTAACCATGTCTAAAAGCAAGATACTAAGAAATAAAGATGCCAGTCCTTCAATGGCCATAAAAACTCCCTTGAAACTTCTCCTTTCTCTGACAATAGGAGCAGGGTCCTGGTTGGAGTCCAACTCTATTAATTGTATGGCCTGTGAGCATTTCCTCTCAAGGCTGTCTTGTACACCTCTGCAAAGCTGTGTGTTTCATTACCTGTCCTCACATCTGAGTCACCAAATCCACATTCTGAATTACCTGCTTGGTTGTTGTAGTTCCCCCAAATTCACAGAATAATTACTAAGATGTGGTCAACGAGCAGTGGCAGTCTGACAAAATCTGTATGTTTACTTCTCACCAGCTGATTGAGTGGTAGGAAATTTAGTAAAAGTAGAAGCCATTAGTGAATTTCTGTTCTCTCACTCTAATTCACTCCAAATCATACCTGATGTTCTCTCTTTTAATGATAATAATGAAGATGAGGCATACAGTATTTGGGGAACATTCTTGTATTATTCTTTATTCTCAATTATTTGTAAAAGGTATCTCAGTCAAAAGTTCTG
Organism: Neomonachus schauinslandi; assembly: GCF_002201575.2. NCBI lineage: Eukaryota > Metazoa > Chordata > Mammalia > Carnivora > Phocidae > Neomonachus > Neomonachus schauinslandi. The sequence continues at coordinate 57,879,826 of NC_058413.1, read as the reverse complement.
AAATCAAAACAGGTCATGGCTTAATAGTAAAGTGAGGCAGAGTTTAAGAAAAGAGTTTATAATATAATGTGACTTTTAAAGATTAAAATGTGAGGGGCGCCTGCCTGGCTCAGTCAGTAGAATGTGCAATTGGTTTTTGTTTTTGTTTTTGTTTTTTAAGATTATTTATTAGAGAGAGAGCATGCGCCCGCTTAGGCATGCCCACAATTGAGGAGAGGGGCAGAGGGTGAGAATCTCAAGCAGACTTCCACCCATTGCAGAGCTGGAGGCGGGACTTGATCTCACAACCCATGAGATCATGACCTGAGCCAAAATGCGGAGTTGGTTGCTTAACCAGCTGCACTACCCAGGCACCCCAGAATGTGCAACTCTTGATCTTGGGGTCATGAGTTCGAGCCCCACGTTGGATGTAGTGCTTACTTAAATTTTTTTAAGTTGAAGATTAAAATGTGTTTTATGAATTACTAATTTTTCATTTGTTGCATTATATCTTTCTTACTTTTGTGCCTTTTTAAATTTTTTTTAAAGGTTTTATTTATTTGGGGCGCCTGGGTGGCTCAGTTGGTTAAGTGACTGCCTTCGGCTCAGGTCATGATCCTGGAGTCCCTGGATCGAGTGCTGCATCGGGCTCCCTGCTCGGCAGGGGGTCTGCTTTGCCCTCCGACCCTATCCCCTCTCATATGTTCTCTCTCATTCTCTCTCTCTCAAATAAATAAATGAAATCTTTAAAAAAAAAAAAAGGTTTTATTTATTTGAAAGAAACAGAGAAGAGAGAAAGAGCGCAAGCAGGGGGAAGGTGGGGGGCAGGGAGGGGGGGAAAATCCCAAGCAGACTCTGTGCCCTGAGCACAGAGCCCAGTGGGGCTCTATCTCATGACCCCAAGATCATGACCTGGGTGGAACCAAGTCGGATGCTCAACCGACTGAGCCACCCAGGCACCCCAGTTTTGTGTCTCTTTAATAATGCTTACTACATGCCCCACAAAAAAGAATCACCAAGTCACAGAATAATACAGTTAGCGAACAAACATTCTCAAAATTAAATATTACTAGTAATTGAAGAAATACAAATGAAAATATCAAGCTACCATTTTCCACCATTAAAAGTTTTTTGTTGCTTTCTTATTACAAAAGTATAACACGTCTTCATTGTACAGAATAAGAAAATAGCAGAAGAAAGCACAGTGGCAGCATAATTAACATCTCATCACGTAGATGCCAGCCTTTGTTTTATCCATGTCTAAGATTTACCTAACAGTCGGCTGCTATTGACGTGTACTTGAATTTTTGTTATTATAAGTAATGCTGCAATAAACACCCTGTGCGTGTTTTTGTTTTCATCTCAGATTTTTTTTTTCTTTTTTATTATTTATTTATTTGACAGAGAGAGAGATAGCGAGAGCAGGAACACAAGCAGGGGGAGTGGGAGAGGGAGAAGCAGGCTTCCCGCCGAGCAGGGAGCCTGATGTGGGACTCGATCCCAGGACCCCGGGATCCTGACCTGAGCCGAAGGCAGACGCTTAACGACTGAGCCACCCAGGCGCCCCATCTCAGATTATTTTGTTAGGACTAGTTCCTAGAACTGCCATCGCTGGGTCAAAGCATATGGCATTTTTAAGGGTTTTGATGATCTTTTCCCAAGTTGCTGACCAGAAAGGTTCTATCAGACATGGGAGAGTACTGGCTCATGCGTCTTCTAATCCATGTTGTTTATGTTGTTTTCTTACCTTCACATTTTGATAGCTCCAATATACTCTCTCATTGTTTCAGTTTTTACTTCTTTGATTCATAATTTGAATGATTCATAATTTGAATTCATAATTTGAATTCATAATTCAATGAACATTTTCATTATTTTTTAAAATAGGTTCCATGCCCAGCGTGGACCCCACATGTGAGGCTTGAACCCACGATCCTGAGATCAAGACATGAGCGGAGATCAAGCGTCAGACACTCAACTGACTGAGCCACCCAGTTGCCCCAGTAATCAGGACATATTTTCCATGTCCTACCAAAATACTATAAAGAAAAATCTTCATTGCCAAATTAAGAGAAAACAAACAAAAGACACACACCAAAATGTTCAACAAAAGAAAAACAGATAAAAATGTCTACTTCTAAACAATAAACTGTGCAGCTATTAAGCCATTAAGTATGGGGGCACGTGGCTAGCTCAGTCAGTGGAGTTGTGTGACTCTTGATCTCAGGGTTGTGAGTTCAAGTCCCATGTTGGGTGGAGAGACTACTTTAAAAAAAAAAAAAAACACTGTGCAAAGTATTTCAACTGACGTAGGAAAAAAAATGTATAATATTAAGTAAAACATTAGAATGGTAAATGTTTATGTGTAATTTGATCTACTATACTCCTTAAATGTGGAAGAGAAAAACCAGAAAGAAAATATGCCAAAATTCAATTGCTACTGCATGGTGATGGATGACGTTTAATATCTCATAATTTTTAATACTTGCCACATTTTTTATTATTAACATACCACATCTGTGAAGAAAACACATTTCTGTTAAGTACACTACATACATGGTATAAGAGAGGAGAGGAAACTGTCCATCTGCAATTTGTGTATCATGTATTCTAAAGATAATATTAAAAATTTGATTTTGAAACAGCATAAACAGGTAACATAAATAAGATTCTGCTAAGCGGTTTAACAGCCACTTGTCAAAATGTTAAAAGTTCCACCTGCTTGAGAAGCTGACAATTGTTGGAATTCCCTGAAAATGTGAAATATTTTACAACTTTTTTCCTTTTTAGGTTGCTGCTGTTGATCTTCTGGTTCCTGGAGTTGGAGAGCTCTTTGGAGGAAGCCTCAGAGAGGAACGGTACCATTTTTTGGAGCAGCGACTGGCCAGGTATTGATCAGACCTAAAAGAAACAAAATTCAGAATTGGGGATGAGATGCTCGAAGGCAGTCTTGACAAGTTAACAGAGAAGAGCAGATGGGCCTCAGCGCCTGACTGACCTGGATCTCAGATTCTCTGTGGCCTTGAGCAAGTTGGTATGTGACCTTTCTGAGCTTCCCTTTCTTAAAGATTGGAAGTGTTATATGAAATAAGGCTGCAGTGATATGTACCCACTATTTGGTATGTATCTCTTCCTATGAAAATTGCCTTTTTAAAAAGTTAATGACAGAAAACAACCTTAAAGCTTGTCCTTCATTTTCTCTCTTCTCTGTGTTCTTTTTTATTTACTCTAAATTATGATTAGGGACATAAACAAAGACTCCTATAAGGACATAAAGAAAAAACAGACTCTGAACCAGGGAAAGGGTAAAGATGAAGAAAGATACTAAAAATATCCACTAAACTAAAGTTTAGAGTAGCAGTTTTCCCTTCCTCAGGTTTTCTGCTATGTAAGGGTCTTGATTAAGCTCTTTGAATAACTCATTTTAACTTGCTGTTTGAGACCTAGGAAATGAATCCATAAACACACAGAATGTTTTGGAGATGAGAAGTGGGGAATCATGTTTCTAATTGAACTACCACTCCTGTGTATGCGTGGTCTGCCAACAAACCACAATGACTTCCTAAACTAACCAAGGTTATAAACCTCTGTTTTCCATGGTTTCTACTGTTGCTGTGCCAGACTTAAAAAAAAAAAAAGGTTTTCCCATGTTGAAGGCTTAGTCCCACTCTCCTGCTCTCCAGATAATACTGGGTTTCATAGTAACCTGGAAAACCCATAATAGTTTGAAAATATCCTGTTAAATTAGCCATTTGTAAGGCCTTCTTTTCCTAATGGAGAATTACTTAAAAAGTTGATGCTTTTCCAAGATCCCAACCTATAAGTTTGTTGGGTAACTTGATTTTGTAATCCCAATCATTTGAACTGCTCTATTTGGTTAGGGTCCAGAAGAAAGGAAATAAATATGTTCTGAGAGGCCTCTTTTTTATTAGACTACTAACTCCTTATTATTACTATAATGTTAGAAAGTCCTGGGAAAATCATGGAATTGAAGTAAAGGTCAAACTCCTTAGATGGAAAGAATTTGAAGATTCTCTGGGTTTTTTTTAATTAAAGCACAATAAAAATCACACATGGCAAGAAACCTCATCTGTTGAAAGATTAATTGGTCTGTTTTCTTTGCTTGCTTCCTCCTTCAGGAAACCTTTCCTCATAACATTACATGTTTACCTAATATCTGATAATATCCAAATTTATCTTTCCTAATGAAATGGTTATATGTCTCAGGAATCTATCTGTGACCTCTGCTTATGTTTTCTGTATATCTGATTTTTTTCATAGTCCTTATCATTTCAGATGCATTGATCCCAAACACTCTTTTAAAGGGCTGAAATTGGGCGCCTGGGTGGCTCAGTCGGTTAAGTGACTGCCTTCGGCTCAGGTCATGATCCTGGAGTCTCTGGATCGAGTCCCTCATCGGGCTCCCTGCTCGGCGGGGAGTCTGCTTCTCCCTCTGACCCTCCTCCCTCTCATGCTCTCTGTCTCTCATTCTCTCTCTCTCAAATAAATAAATAAATAAATAAATCTTAAAAAAAAAAATGAAGGGCTGAAATTAATTTCTTTTAAGATTTTATTTTTAAGTAATCTGTACACCTAACATGGGGCTGAAACTTAGAACCCCGAGATCAAGAGTTGCACGCTCCACCAACTGAGCCAGCCAGGCAATGAAGAGATGAAATTAATTTTAATGAGTACTAAGAGCTTAAAATTTTATTAACATTTCTCAAATTGGCAAAAAAACCAATTTGCAACCATATTCTGAGGGCAGAATCTATATTATTTTAATTTATAGAATGAAATGTGTGTCTTTATCTCCCTTGTGTGTGCCTCCTAGCAACCTTAAGTAATAGTGCTTTTCTTATGTCGTAGGACAATAAGCTCATCTGAAATGAACCCCTTCTTTTGGGCTCTGGACTATACTTTCTTTCTATAGCATTTGTCATCTATACCACTTACTTGATAATACCTAGGACTATTGGTTAACTTACCTTTGTTACCATATTAAAGAGTCAGTTTCTTAACTATATTGCATGTTCTTTGAGAGCATAGGTTTTTGTGTGTACTTCTTTATTAAGAGCCCCTTGCACACAACCCAGAGTAAATGTTTGGTGGTTAGTATCTTTATCTTATTGCCATTCTCTGAAAGAATTTTGTTATTTTCCTCTTACAGATCAGGACTAACAGAAGCCTACCAATGGTAAGAATGTGGTCCTTGATCATTGTTATTATAGCTGGTGGTCTGATTGTTACATAGGTTTTACATGTATTCCCTAGGCACAATGGAAGAGTATTAAGAACAGTGAATAGGTAGGTTCTCAGAAGATTACTTATTCCCTTCAAGTGCTGGGAAATAGTAATAATATTGGATGCCATTTATTTATTATTGTGTGCCAGATAACTCTGTTAACATTTTAATCTTTTTTTTTAAGATTTATTTATTTATTTGAGAGGGAGAGAATGCACGCCAGGGGAGGGGCAGAGGGAGAGAGAGAGAGAATACCAAGCAGACTCCCCACTGAGCATGGAGCCCAATGTGGGGCTGAATCCCAGGATCCTGAGATCATGACCTAAGCCAAATCAAGAGCCGGACACTCAACCGACTGAATCACCCAGGTGCCCCTTAATGTATATTTTCTTATGTAATTATTATAACACCCTGTGAGTTAGGTACTGTTTTTATCTCCTTTTTGTTACCCCTCCAGACCTAAGGCCAAGAGATGTTAACTAACTTAACCAAGAGCACACAGAAGCATAGAGCTGGGGCTCTATGGTTCCTAACCATTATGCTTCAGTTTCTCTATGTGTGGAGTTAGGGTTTGAGAGAAGTGCTCCCTAAAGTCTGTAGAAATCTAAGCTGCATAGGGAGGATCACTTGTCTGCATTCATACATTTACGTCTCCAGAGTTGTTCTGGTTTTCTTTCCGCAGACCCTTTCTTCTTCAAGTACTTTTCAATGTATACAAGTTATGTACTTATATTTTTATAGTAGCATTCCTTCATAGTAATTATTAGTATTATTAATTGTTTTGCTGTCCTCAGGAGAAGGAAGAATCAAATTACACACCTGACTTTTGGTAATGGAAGAGCTAGGTTATAGAAATACCAAAAGCTTAAAATTATGTTCAGGTCATGACCCTTGAATGCCTTATTATTTACCAGTAGTAACCTTAGGCATTCTTAATCTCTGAGTCTTGGTTTTCTTGGCTATAAAATGGAATGGTAATACCTACTGAACAAGATTATTGTAAGGATGAAATGAAACAATATAGGTTAAGTATCTACCTAGAATAGAACCTCAGTAAAAGCTAGTTTCCTTTCCTTTTCCTTCCTTTGTTCTCAGTCTTGTTATTAGGTAGATGAGCCTGACCAAGCAAGCTTATGCATTTTGCCTGCTTTTGTCTATCTACAAGATAATTTTCATAGTGTGTAAAAACTAGCTAAATCACAAATTCTGATTGCTGGTTAGATACGTTGAGACCTTTTGGTCTTTATTAATCATTTCAGTGCTATCTTGTCCCAACTAAAGTTTTCAAACTCTTAGGATCTCTAAATGAACTGTTATTTGAATCTGTTTCCTTTTATCTGATAATCATAGTATTTAAAAGGTAGAAGGGATTTTAGAAGTCTTTAAGTCTGCGGTCTCTGCTAGCGTTCCACTACACTGTGAGTAGTCACCCCAGGTGTCTAAGAATTTACTCACTTCCTATTTCTATATGCCATATGCAAATAACATATATAACTAGTTCCACAAATTTTGTACCATCTCTTCTATAATCTGGCTACCCTAGAATCAATTTAACAACAATCCAAAAAAAAAAAAAAATCCAACAAATACGTATTTGTTCAAAAACTTGTTTTTTAGACGTGTATTTTTCTATACATTGAAGCAAGGGCAAGAAAAATGCTATAGACTTACTCCATCTGCTGAATTCAGTTTCCAGACATTTATGCCAGTGTTTTGACATCGATGTATGAGAAATTCAGAGACAGCTAAAGCTATTGCTGGACTTCTAGCAGCCAGCCCAGATCCTGCAGGTATTTGTGGCAGGTGGTTTGATAGGCCTTTCATCTCATTTTCTCAGTAAATGAAAGTATATCCTGCCCCCATGCCTTACGAACTTACAGTTAATTCAGCTACAAAACATTTTATTTACTTAAGACTGTGCTTCTTCCATTATTCTTTTTTTTAAGGTTTTATTTATTTATTTGTCAGAGAGAGAGAGAGCAAGCACAATCAGAGGGAGTGGCAGGCAAAGGGAGAAGCAGGCTCCCTGCTGAGCAAAGACCCTGATGCGGGGCTTAATCCCAGGACCCCGAGATCATGACCTGAGCCGAAGGCAGACGCTTAACTGACTGAGCCACCCAGGCGCCCCTTCTTCCATTATTCTTGATAGTTCTTAATAATCTGAAGTTTTATACTAGATACTCCTGTTTATTGATCCCTTACTTGATTGTAATTTACCTTGTTGCAATTCATCTTTTATTTTAGAAAGATAAGCATTCAGTCTTAACTGCCTAAAATACCAATACATGTGGTCATTATTATTAATAGTGGGGAAATAGGTGATAGTCTTTTTTTTTTTTTTTAAGATTTTATTTATTTGAGAGAGAGCATGAGCAGGGAATGTGGGGCACAGGGAGAGGGAGAAGCAGGCTTCAGAGGGAGCCTGACATGGGGCTTGTCGAGGGGCTTGATCCTAGGACCCCGGGACCATGACCCAAGCCAAAGGCAGATGTTTAACTGCCTTATCCACCCAGGCAACCTATGATAGTCTTTATTCTTGAAGAGTCATATATAGCACTTAAGTTTTATTCTAGAACTGATTTTACAGATCATTCAAGAAGCTCTAAACTTGATTTAATCAATATTGTATAACTAAAGAATTCCCCCACCAAGTGACATAATAAAAATACTTACAAAGTCTTCCTTCTTCTCTTCCTTTTATAAAATAAATTTATCACAGGCTGGTGTGTTGGAATCTGAGTTTGAATCATGGCTGCACCATTTTCTAGCCATGTAATCTTAAGTGGAAATAGAATGAGTATAGATAAGCTTCAGAGCCTAGCTAGCCTTTTAGAAAAATGACTCTGGACTTATTCTACTAGGTTTGAAGCACACAACTGGAAATTTCACTCTAGATTTCAAGAGTCTATTTTTGTGCCTTCAAACAACAAATCTTCATAGAGTAATGAAGCATCTACTCCAGAGCAGACACTGGAAATAAGACACAGTTCCTGCCCTTGATAGAGCTTACAGTCTATTCTAGTAGGGGTATCTTTTTATAATATATCATGCAAAACTCTTCACCCTCTCCTGTGTATTGAACAGTATGATTTCAGTAAGAAAAAAAAGTATTAACATACTAAGAAATAGAAAACAAATATATATTCAAGAAAAATAGTAAAGTTATTAGAACATTTTCTGTAGCCTCATGAGGCAAGTTTTCTGTATATAAGTACATATATAATTTAAAAAGGATCAAGTGACCAAAGCCCATGAATGCATGACAGGACTTGCTGCTGTTTGTCTGAGTAACCTTGGACAGATCATTTTAACTTCTCTGTGTCCTTCACCTGTCCTTGGAGGGAAAAGATTTGTTTATCAAAATGATGTAGACGATAACAGATGATTGCAAAATACTTTTGAAACAAAATTCCATCATGACATCTGATCCAATACAGCATCTACAGGTGATGATTCTCTGTTTTTCAAAATCAGGTATCTGGACCTCCGTCGATTTGGATCTGTTCCCCATGGAGGTTTTGGGATGGGATTTGAACGCTATCTGCAGTGCATCTTGGGAATTGACAATATCAAAGATGTTATCCCTTTTCCAAGATTTACTCATTCATGTATTTTATAGCCGGAAGCCTGGTTAAGGAAAATCACCCCATGCCAGAGGTACTGCACATGAATATGCATATAGGAGAATGCATGTTTGAATTTTAGAAATGGAGAAGTTTTCGGTATGTGACTGTCATGCCATAAGGTAGAGCATATGAAAAATAGAAGTGATCATAATTTTCTTAGAAAGTTGAGAGCATTTCACGGAAAGATGAACTCCCTCAAAAAGAGGTACTTGTGGCAGGTAGAATCTCAAATCTGTTATGTCAATTAAGAAGAAATGAAAAGACTGAACTGTGGTCTCAAGAGTCCTTTCAAACTCTCAAGACAGGATGAGATAGTGTATTTTAATTTGTCTTTAATCATTAGATCACTGCCCTGTGTGGCCTTTGAGAACCACTAGTAGCTAAAAAGAAAATGTTGGATCTTTTTTCATGTGCCATTTAACCTATGATAAATGCCCATCTTATTTTCATCACTTTACTAGACATCACAGAAGAAAATATTCCTTTCAGGGTCCCAACTGAGTTAATAAAGTTACTATTCTGGGAATTGAAATCTTCTTTCATCAGACTGGGTGAAAAAAGTGACATTTAATAACTGTTGATCTTTAATTATAAAAGCGAATGAGATGCATTAATTATCTAAACTAATGACTGTTATAATTTGTTTATAGTAGCTGTTTATAACTTCTCTAATAATCAATAAAATAGATTTTTGATACCTATGAAAGAAAAATACATTTTTAAATTCCACTTGGCCTTTTCCCAGTGAAATTTGGAAGAAAGGTATTTTCAATGCAAGATGAGGGTGCCAATATAGCTAAACTTAAAGGATGGGTAATTCTGGACTCAAAAAGTAACATCGTCTATTAGAGTTTTTGAGAGGATTGCTCATTTGGGAGTTTGAGACCTGACAATTGTAGCACTTTATGCGTATGATTTTGGACAAGCCACTTAACTCTGTATGAGTTCATACGTCATTTTCCTCAGAGTTGATATAGCAGTTACATGAAAGTGTTGTGTGTGTGTGTTTAAAACTGTGAAATGCTACACAAATTGTTTTTACTTCTTTTAGTCTTCATTAAGTTACATATCTATGACTTACAGCAAAGTTGTATACTCAGTAGAGTTTGTATGTATCAAATAAGGGTAAACGGCATGCATGCCTACATAATCAATTTTCTGTGTCTCATTAGATAATTTATCTTAGTTTATTTCCTAATGAGTGTGTATGTGCACTTTATTTCATCCTAACTCAAAGCAAACAACTGAAAATAACTGCAGAACCTTAGAGCTGGAAATCACAGAAGTCACTGAGATGTTCTCATGACCAAACTTCTGCCGGATGCAGAGAGATCCTATACACCTGGGCAGCCTCTTCTTGGCGAGGTGCTCGATATCCCACCAAATAGCTCATTCCGTTTCTGCATCTCCCTAATTGGTAGCATTTGCTGAGCTAAAATCTACTTCCCTAGAACTTTAATAGCCTGGGCTTCGATACCAAGTTTAGGACAGGACAAAAGAGGTAATTAGGGCTTTCATAAAGCTTGCCTCAATCATGGGTTAGAGAGATAAATTCATTTGTTTGTTCAACAAATATTATTTGAGCTTATTCTATATGCCAAGAACTGTGCTAGGTGCTAAATAAATGATAGTGAACAAAACAGAAATGACCCCTGCCTTCATGGAATTTATAGTCTGTTAGAGAAGATACACAATCAGTAAGCAAACAAACATATTATTTCAAAATATGACATAAGCTATAAAATTTTATAAAGAGCAGGGCAAGCATAGATAAGCTTGCTAGAGAAGGCATCTCTGAAAAGGTGATCTTTAACCTTAGGCCTGGGAGATAAATGCAGAAACCATTCTAAAACATTCTCAGCATCAGTATTGATTTGACATTCAGGTCTTAATACTGTATTAATTTTGTGGAGTGAGAATCACAAACACAGGCCCCCAACCCGGAGGCACTAATATTTTCCAAGGCTATCAGGAATCATGTCTCCAGCAATTCTTGAGGAACCAGCTAGAATTCTAATGTCAACGTGATGGTGGGGCCTCCTAAATAACAGTGCTGCAAAAAATAGTGAATCAGGAAAACCCCAGGTTCCTATCCCATGCCACCACCGATGTAGCTGTGGAGCACTGGTAAGCAAGACCATCTTTGTGCCCTCCAGTTATGTCACCTGCGGAACTGTCCTTCCCAAGTGCATCAACTCCAAGGATTCTTCTTCTGTCTCTTGATCTTTCAGGAATCTGTGCTGGAGATAGTCACTAAAAATAATTGATTTAGAGTCTAACATTTACATTTTATTTTAGTACACGTTAGGTCTCCGAAAATGTACCATGAAATCAAATCACTAAAAGTCTTACAATAGACTTGTGTGTTCCTTGTGTGTGTATGTGGGGTGGGAGAACGTTCTTCTCAAATAAACCTTGTTCCCTGCCTTTTTGATAGTCTTCAGCAGTGTATTTCCCAACTTTCATACTTATTCATTCTTTTCCTCTACATTTGACCACACAACGAGTATCTAGTTGAAGCCAAACACTTGCCACTCATAAGAAGCCTAAAAATTTACATCTTTGGCTCAATATTTTTATTTTACCAATAATTGAACAACAACAAATACTGGTGTCAGACAAAGATGATGAAAATGCCAAAACTAAGCAGCAACAGCAGGAAAAAAAACTTTAAAATGTCCATTTGTCAGCTAGTATGTGAATATTGAAATTCTATGGATAAGCAGCATCGTATAATTGTGTGTATAATGAATAGAAGTGTAGATTTCATAGTTGAGGACTGCCTGTACTATAATAATATTCTTATAGGACTTAATTTGTGAGAGAAAAGGTGATTTGAGGGTGTTAATTTTTATTTGAGTAACCAGTTTCCAATGAGGGAAGAATCTGATTTTCTGTTTTCCCAAGATTTCCAAACATCTCAAAATAATAACCCCAGCCACCCAAGAAAGAGTGTATTTTGAAACTCAGAAATGGTTTTTCCATCATTAATTTCCATTCTCATTTCAAATTTTGAAGTAGGTGGAGAAAAATAGTTACTTTCCATCTGGCTGTCCTCTTGCCTGGGGAAGTTGTGCTGTCTTTTTTTTTTTTTCTTTTTTAGTCTGACAAGAACTTAATTGTGTGAGTGATCCATTCCAGATCTAGACATAACTCTCCCACCCTCTGACCCAGCCCAGAGACTATCACAGAACAGCAGAGGAACTGTTTGACCTTTTGTCCCTCTCAGACAGGATCTGCCAGAAGCGCCCCTCTACAATGTTATACATTCATACTCTCTATAAATTGAATCTAGACATTTGGGCATGACTGAACACGCACTGAAGATGCAATTGGTGAGATGGATTAACTCTACTCTTCTTTAAATCTCTTGTTTCAGATAATTATAGATGAAAGATGCTTATTTGGATTGGATTGCTATTTATTCATATATTTATTTTAGTAAGTGGTGAGGCAAGAACATAAAAATGCAGAGTTGAAAGACAGATTGGCCTGGATTGAATTGATAAGAAATGTGTGGAGCTTTTTGGCTTCTGATCAATATTTGTATTCAGTCTGCAATCTAAAGTATGTATAATAAAAAGAAAACAGGTGGGAGTAATATCTGATTGTAGTTCCTTCCCAGTGTATAGCCCAAATTAAAAGAAAAAGCATTAAGGACAGAAAATAACCTTAATCACCCGACACCAAAATGATTAATAGGACTTAGCGTAAGATCTTATTAGATCATGGTCAACACACCTCTAGAAACCTAGACATTCTGCCGTTACTAGGAGCCCTGGGTTGCCCTTCTGATCAGCTAAGGCTACAGTTAGCTCTCATGCAGTTTGGTTTGAAGTCCAGTGAATTTACAGCCATTATTAGCACACCGTGTGGGAGTTCCTAGGGGAACTTTGTGAAGAAGTCAAGAGTTCAGGTGGTTCCTAAACTGTCATTCAGGCAGCTATTGAATTAACATAGCTCATGACTCTTCAGTAACTTTATGCTACTTCTTTACTGCTCATAATTGTTATCATTTGAACGTTGCTTTCCAGTTTACAAAATGGTCTGACGTATTCACAGTGTATTATAGGCCTTGTTCTTTTGTAGCCTACTATGCTTCAAATTCATTTGATTTAATAAAAGATTCATTTTTTTGTTACAAAGATTGGTTATTAGAATTCCTAATATCAAGGAAGAGTAAGACTGCAAATAAAGTTCACCACTCTTAGCCTCCAGAGAAACTGAAAACCCAGAGCTTTGTAGTAACCAAAGAGTTTTGCATCTTCAGCCCCAGAGTTTAGTGGACGTGTTGCAAAACACACGCTTTGGCCTCTGATGTCCTTGTTTTACACAAGGAGAAGAGACTTAAGAGTGTGCAGGGAAATGACGATTGAGTTCAAATGCATTCTAGTAAAGAGAAACACTGATAATGGAATATAGAGCCCTGGACCCAACAGTGTACTTAAGCTTGCTATGCCTCATTTTTTTTTTTTTTTTTATGAGTTTATATTCCTATTTGCCTTACCTTCCTCTTAGGAACATCCTAGTATATACATAGAAAGACAGATGAAAGAACTTTGGTGGGGATTATTAATATCCTCCCCCAAAGTGATTAACCTTTGATATGTCAGGATGATGCTCTGAGAATAGAAATGTGGTAGGCCCATCCAGCAGAGGTTTTTCATGCTACACATACACATAGAAACAGCTAGAAGTGTGTTTTGCAGAACCTGGGCTATTTGCAGCTGTGAATCTCTGACTTATAACCTCTGCACACTGGCTCAACAATAACCGCTTTGCTGTTTTCGTAGGATCCTAGATTTGAAAAATCTCCTAGAGATCTTATTTCTTCCCCTGTCTGTGATGTATAAACTATCCTCTCCTGTATTTTCCCAGCTCCTGATAGTTCACCCCCTCACTATCCCTTAGGTGAATAGGAGCTCTCCACCTAAGAGAGAACTTTTCCTATCCTTGGGGAACTCTGACCTGATATTACGAAAACCTGTGTAATAAGCTAGAAACACAGCAACACCATTTCTTCTCCCCAGCCTTCTCCAGGATACAATCTCTGAAGCTGCTCAGATGGACAGTCTGCCCTTCTCTGAAGGGCTGCACCCCACTAGGGTTATTCATCAGGCAGTGGATCCTGAAAATGGGCCTTTCTCTTGGCAAAAAGGCTTCCCTCCACTGTCCACTCAGCCACTACCCAAGTATCCTAGGATACGAATCTTGATATTAGAAGAGCTTCAAAGTCTCCAGTGCCTCCTTGCCGGCTGTCTTACAGCCTGGAGAGGTGTAATAACTGCTGAGGAGTCCTAACTACAGTTTCAGAATGTTCAGGGCAGTCCCAACCCCCTTCATTTGAGGATCGCAGAAATGGATTTGGGACATATACACATTGGTTGTTGGAGAACAATACATTTTTTTCACTGAAGATTCCCACCAATTCACATTTTCTTTGCAGTGCCCCGAAAGGCAGGAACTCATTCCTGTACAGTTAGGATACAGTGATCTCTTTAAGTGTAATTTCCATCTTCCACACTCTGCAGTACAGGTTTTCACATCAGGAAACTGTTGGGTCAGGTTCCTGCCAGAAAATGTGGTAGATGTTCAGTGTCTTGGGAAAGGTATTAGACATAGAGGGAAAAGACTCTGATTTAAGTCTTGACGTTCTACTTTTGAGCTGTGGGACCTTGAGAAATTTATTTCATGGGTTTGAATAGGCATCTGCAGAATGAGGGTAGTCCTTATCGTACAAAGTATTATGAGAAACAAGGTTGTGTAAAAGGGTTTCATAAACTGCACAAATAGAAGATCTCCTGAGGGAAACCTTTTCAAAACTCAAAATCTGTATGAACTAAGATGTTTATTTCATGTTAAATGAAATATTTTATAGCCATTAAAAATTATAGAAAAAGTGTTAAAATGTTAAATTGTTGTTTGCAGTTACAATACTGTAAAATCTGTGTGTGTGGACTAGAAGCATCTGGGGAAAAAATGAGATCAGCTTTTTCAGGGCAGTGGAACTGAGTACCTTTTTCTTTTAAAACCTCATTGGTGTTACTCAGTTCAGTAAACTTCCTGAGCACTCACTGTGCCAGGTCCAGTGCTAGACTCTGCAAAGACAGAGATAAATAGGACATGCTCCTTGCCTCAGGGACTCCCTTGCGTGCAGTCTTTGTGCACTGTGAATAAGAATCACCTGGGGAGCTTATTGAAAAATTCAGATTACATTGGTCCTACCCTAGAAAGTCTGATTCAGTAGATGGAACAGCCCACAGTTTGCGTTTCTGAAACAGTCACCCTGGGTGATCCTAATGTAGGTGGTTTAATTCCACTCTGTGAGAAAGCTTCAGTGAGGTTTTAATATTTTTACAGTAAAAGATAATAATTACACAAATCTGCTCATTGAAGAACATACTATGTTGGATTGTTCTGCCTGCACCTTTGAGCTGGTTTTTATCCCTCTGTTTCAAGGAGGGGAAGCCAGCCCACAGAGTGATCTTACTCTCAAACCCATGTCGCATGAAGCCTACCACACCTCTTGACCTAGGATCTCTTCCTCCCTTTCTTGTCCACTACCTCACCCGTGTTGTTGTTTTTTTTTTCTCCTATGCTTGTGTTTCTCTGCCACTCTGATTCCTCCTATGCCCAGTAATATATCAACATCCAGATTTTTCCCCTTCATTTCTCCAACTTACTCCCCAACCAGGTATGTCAATTTTACTGAAACAAGCAAACATATCTGCTTTACTAAGTTGTTCTGGAAGGCTCTTATGTATATGGTTAATGTTTTTCAAAAACTTAGAAGTGGTCTATTCATTGATCAACAAGCACAAAATTATCATATGTGGAAACTTTCATGTTTTGGTGCTTGACTGTCATTTAGCTCTTGATTAGCTTTCTTCCAGTGAGTTAGCAGCCCTCAACAGATTCCTGTCTTGCCAATCGAGTTAGAGTATACCCTGCATTCTGATGCAGCACGACTTGTCTCCACATGCCTCTGAATAGGCTCGGGTGGCTTTCTGAGTCTACACACCTGTCACCTCTTAGTCACCCAGAATCAAAATATTACAACTCTAATCACACTGTCTGAGGCTGCGAGGCTTTATTTCAAGAGGGGTGACATTCTAAAATGCAGCTAGGATTTCTACGTTTTCACATGTTTATATTACTTGTACTTCAAGATACCAATGGTTGGACAGTGGCTTCCAGACTCACTCCTTTCATTATGCTCCTTCAGAACCATATACAAATACTGGCCATCTTAAACTGTCATTTGTCTTCTGTGCCAGAACAAAAGCTCTGTAACACAGAGGAGACTGCATCCATCTTTTTATCTGCAGTGCCTTGGAGAGTATCTGGCACATAGTGGGTACTGATTAAATAACTCTTAAATGAATTAGGTGTCATTGAGGTGTCCAAAAACAAAAGAGGAAATATGTCCATCAGACCAAAGGAAAATATTCCTTAAAAAGTAATTCCCAAACTGGCTTTTCCCTCTTTCTGTGTCTGAACTATTTCATAAATTTTTAAACTAGCCCTTTCAGCTTAAAAATCCAAGTCCGGAGCCACTGCCTGAACATAGAACAAAGAGGAGTCAAAAGTATTTATGAGTTCAGTTAGTAACTTGTCCTTAGGAGCTGTTACTGAAGCTGAGTTTCTAGGGCATGGTAACTTAATAGACTTCTCAAGAACATTGCTCTGCGGTTCATCATTATATAACCAGCACCTAGCCACGTGCCGTGCACACAGTAGGTGCTCAGTAAAGAATGAATGAATGTATTTGATTGATGGAAGAAATTCAGAAGCAAATACCAGATGAACTTAGAGTTGCTTAGATTTTCAGTTAGTGTTCTCTGCCTTGCTTTCCAAATCTAGACAGGCTTCTTGCCTCCAAATTGAAGTAGCTTACATCATTAGTTCAGCAAATGTTAATTAATGCTAACTCTGTGTGTCCCTCTGTGGGGCACCCCAAAACAAGCAAAACCTAAGATCTTACAGTTTCAGTTCCCATACAGCTGGTTGATAATTCCTCTGGCTCCCACCATCCTTTGAACATACCTCTATTATAACAACATTGCCCACATGCTGCTATAGACATCTGCCTACCTATTTTTCTCCCCAGAAAGACCCTGAACTTCTTAAGACCCTGGTCTTACTCATCTCTGTGTTCCTATGCTGAACTTGTAGTAGGTTCTAAGAAAATCTTCTTTGAGAATTTAACAAGGACATAAATGACCTTTCCTAAGTAACATGTATTTGGATATGTAGTTTGTATTTGGATAAAAGTATATGCCTTTCTAAGTGTTTTCAGAGTTTCAAATGATAGGTACTGGCCACGTCCTGAATGAAACAAGATTGGTTTTCTTGCCTCTCTTAAATACTTTTCGAGGTGGCTTAGTTATCAAACCCATTCCTCCTCTGAGAATTCCCCCCACCCCATCCTAGCCAATGGATTCCCAGCAGGCATACTGGGGACAGGAGCTTCCCTTGCTGATTGGATGAGGGGTGGACACCTGACCAAAATGGGCCAGTCTCATTTTCTCTCAGAAAAATGGGGTTAAGAACACTAGAGAGTCTGGTGGTTGCTTGAACCAGGAATATGTAAATTTAGGAGATGTAGGCCAACCATGTGCCTCAAGAAACAGAGAAGGCAGTCTGCAGAAAGAAAGAAAGGCACATGCTCAGAGATGAAAAACCATATGGTCTGTGAGAGAGACAGACACACATATACAGACTGGCAGCCTAGTTTTTGCTATATTTAGTCCTCAGTTGCCAACCTTCCTGAGGCTAGATTATTCAACTTTTTCTTGTGTTCCCTGGGAGATGCCTCGTTTTCTTACCAATAAATTCCCTCTTTAGGCTTAAGCAAATTTAAAACAGTTATCTGCTTTTACAACTGAAAAGAAAACATTAATACACTATCTGACTTATGGAAAGAATTGTCATTACTTTTTTTGATTTGTAGTCTCATTACCTTTTAGTCATACCCACATATTATCCCAGAATATATGCTAATCAGGAAATTATGTAGATGAGAAATTCCTGATAAATAAAATGCCATAGGAGGGTAGGTGACTTCTTTGCTTTTCAAGTTTCTTGATTCCCTAAGTCATAAAAACAGAAAACATGAATGGAGGCTTTTTTACAGAGAGGATTGGACAAATATCAGACCTTTCTTGAACTACAAAATTGGATTAGAGAGGTTTTGAAGAACCAATACAATTGGCAGCTTCACAAGACATCTATTTTTGAAGATTCTTTCCAGAACTGTGTTAAGAATGGCTTTTGTCATGAGCCTTCACTGTGTTTCAGACTAGCCAAAACTGAAAACTGTAAGACACTAAATAAAACGTGTGTGCCTAGAGCGACCCTGACCCTGCTGCTGGCTGGCCGTAAACAATGAGAGTAAGATAAAAGATTTTGCTCTTCAGAAACAGTTCCAAATGTGTGTAGAGCTTTGTGTACCACATCCATTCAGCCCTGGCATGCCGCATCCTGAATTGAGTCCTCACTTAAAATCATCACTTTGAAAACATGCATGGAAAATAGGGAACTGTGGACTGCTAAAATCGTCATTTGGTTCAGGAAAATTTTTCTGAAGAAAATCTTAGGGCTTTTTCCTAGAATGTAACAAAAATGTTAAGTTATAGTGATTACTGCCAACATATTTCTAATCACTCTAGGAAAAGAAAACAGCAACAAAAAAGTTTCCGGCTCTTTCCTCAGTCAACACTCTGGACCTTGGAGAAGCTTGCATGTAATTTGACTGCAACTACTTTCCTGTTTTAGTTAATTGTGTTAAATGTGCCTCATAACTCCTAATCCCATTGGGACTGTCATTTAGAAGGGGCTGGGGGGGAAGCTGTTTTAATTCTGGCTTTTGTTTCAGCCACTAAGTGTAATACCACATGATTGTTGACCCAACAGTAATCCAGTTAAAAAACAGTCTTCAGAGTTACTGCATCATCAAAATTAACCCTGATTACATCAAATTATGTTGAAACAGACCACAGCTGTTTGCCCTGTTGAAGCAACTGCTTGAGAGCTCATCCAGAAGATACATCTTGGTGTCAGGAAGATACATTTTGTTTTTTATTTTTGTTTCTCAACACAAATGTAGGAGGGAAACACTCTGTTCTTCCCAGAGTTGCTTGGTGGGAGTTGAAAACTTTGTGATACTCCAGAATCAAAAATCTTCTTGATTCCAAAATAGAAAAAAATCAGACCTTCTAAGGTTTCGGTTTTCTATAGGAAGGATGGAAGAAGGAAATAGAAATCTATTGAGTATGCTCTTGTCAGCAAAAAAGAAGTGGAACTTATTACTACAGAGAAGGATGGTGGGACTTTCTGAGATAGGCTGTATGCAGTTGTATGCTAAGACTGGCTTGTACCAGCCCATGAGAACAGATTGTGGTGAAAAATTTTGCAAGCTGATTGTTTAAAAAAAAAAAAGCATTATTAAAATTAAATAATTTAAAATGGAAAGTAACAAGTATCAGAGAAGATGGAGACAGATTGGAACTTTCATATGTTGCTGGTAGTGTAAAATGGTATAACCCGCTGTGGGAAACAGTTCAACAGTTCCTTAAAAAGTTAAACGCAGGCGCCTGGCTGGCTCAATTGGTAGAATATGTGACTCTTGATCTCAGGGTCATGGGTTTGAGCCCCACATTGGGTGTAGAGATTACTTAAAAAAAAAAAAAAGTTAAACACAGATTCACCCTATGATCCAGCAGTTTGACTCCTAGGTATATACTCAAGAGTAGTGAAAACATACATCCACACAAAAACTTGTACAGGGATGAATGTTCACAGCAACATTATGCATAGTAGCCAAAAAGTGGAAACAACTGAAATATTCACCAACTGAAGAATGAATAAAATGTGGTATCTCCAGTCAAAGGGATATTATTCAGCGAAAAAAGGGAAGAACCAATGGATGCTACAACACAGAGGAACCTTGAAAACATAGAAAGTGAAAGAAGTCAGACACAAGAGGCCACGTATTATATGATTCCAATTACATGGAAGATCCAGAGTTGCAAATCCATAGAGACAAAGTAGATCAGTGGCTGCCAGGGGTTTGGGATTAGGGGAACGAGAGTGACTGCTAATGGATATGGAGTTTCTTTTTGGGGTAATAAAAATGGTCTGAAATCAGACAGCAATGATAGTTGCACAACTCAGTGAGTATACTGAAAACCACTGAGTTGCACACTTTAAAAGGGTGACTTATGGGGAAAAAAAAAGGATGACTTATGGCCAATAAATGATAGGTTAATAAAAAAATTAACTCATAAATTTACAATTAAATGTTATAATAAAAACGGAATAAGTAATCAAAATTCACTAGTTACTAATTATTTCACTACATTTCACTGTTTGCTCTTGGCATTTTTGTCTACTGTATATGTTGGAAGTACTAAATAATGATGTATTACTTAGCATCTCTTAACTGTTCATACACATAAAGTTGATAGCTTAAAATTGGTCAGGGAGGTGAGGAGGTATAATATTTGCACCACAAAAATTGTCACATACTACAAATCAAGGCCACTGCCACCACCACCACCACCAGAGAGCCAGTTTTTAAACATTTACCAGCACATCCCTGGCTGTGTGGGTCAGACAACCATTTTGGGTAACTCTGGTACAATTAGTTAAATGAGATGGTCTCCTGTGGCCTTTGGATCCCCAACAAAACAGAAACTAGCAAATCTGCAAAGCCACTATGCATGCATTCGGTGCAGAAGAAAATGGCATTTCTGGTCACCTGTTGGGAGAAACCCACTTTGACTCAGGGGACATGATTTCTCACATATGTGGGTACAAGGGGCTAAGTGACAGCATCCCTGTAGGACTGTCAGAATGAGGCCAGCTATCAGATAAACCACAAATGATTTACTTCTTAGTCCCAGAGAGGACAGTATCTGGGGAGTCTACACAACGGTGTTGGGGTTTGGAAGCCAAGGGTTAACAGTTACCTCTCTGGAGTCAAGAGATAGAAATCAAAAGTCTAAGGAGCGGATGTTTTAGAAATTACCCAAGGATTTCAACCACCCCTAAAAGTGAAACTGCAAAGGATTACCTCCACCTGCTCAGCCCTTCCCACGAGGTCAGTCCCTGCAGATTTAAACACTCCAGCTGCTTATAAGTATCTTCACAGATACTGTTTTCTGGTGTGGATGGATCAGAGACTCCTGGATGCTCCAGGAGTCCACCGCTCCCACGTGCCATCCTTTAAGGGTTTTCTGTTTTTTGTTTTTCATTCTCAGAACATTCTGTGAGCATTGATCGTGTGCCTGATACCATGCAGGGAAGCTTCAGGGATATAAGAATAAGGAAGACACACCCTGCCCAAGTATTTGCAGTACACTGTGATAACCTATACAGGTGCAATGTGAATTCAGAAAAACATGAACAACTATGCTGAGGAGTGGGGCTGGTGAGTTTTAAGGAAAGGGGTCTTGACATATGTTCAAGATCTAATGCAAGGGAGGAGTTCTCTCTGAAGGAAGTAAGGGGCCATCATGGAAAGTGTGGTTTGGAGTACGAGGGCACTTTCTTAGGCACTTGACAAGTCTTTGTCCTTGGGAGAATATGGTAACTGTGCAGAATGATCTGTGAACGCGATGATGTACCACCCTCACCAGTGTCAGCAGAAATGTCCCAGAAGTCTAACTGCCCCAAAGCAGCACAGGTTCTAGTTTCTTACAAAGGAGAAATTGGGAAACTGGACTTGCTCAAACATTTCCCTATAAGAAAGTTTATTTCCAAAATATCTTCCACTGGGTGTAATGTCAAACAACTTCAGTTTTTTAGCAGCTGCAGACAGGGAGGAAACCCAATTAGGTCTTCAGCCACACCCCAAGCCCACTTTCAGATCCCAGTCCCCTTCATATGCCAGAAATGGATTTGAGTAGGTCATAGTAATTTGATGGAACCAAATGGGCTCAAAGCATCCCAGGGTTAAAAAGGCACACACCTCAACATTCATGAGAGTCCAGTGTCCTGAAAGTCACTAGCTGAGGTGGCTCAGCTGGCCACACTGACCTTGGCAAGCAGTACTCAGCTCTGAAATTAACCTGTCAACTAAATTGAAGGGGAGAAAAGGCAGCATGGCTAGGACACAAACATCCATCCCCCACCCCCGGTCCAATCACTGACGTCAAGCCTGAAGTGGGTGGTATTAATCACGCTAGCCTGGTGTGCAGTTGAGGACAACTCTCCTTCCAACCCGTTCCTGGGACCGTTCCATCAGCTATGCACCTGCCACTGGCCACAAACCCTCAACTCCCAGACAGGCACGGATGCAGGCTGTTGCTGACGACACTCAAAGCCAGAGTGCACCCTTTAGAACCCAGGCTTGGGGGTGGGGGGGAGGAGGGAGAGCAAAACCTTGTGCCCGTGTTTTCTTCCCAGGTGTGCGGTTCTCATCTCTGCAATGCTTCCTCCAGAGGAGCTCTCGCCATAAGATGGTCATTTCCTGAGGATTTAATGAGAAGATAGAATTAATGACCCAAAGCGCTCTTTGCAGCCAGTCGTTAATTCCCCCCAGGAAATACCCGTGGTCTTTAATCAAAATTGCCTAAATTATAGACTAGTGATGCATGTCCTCACAGGTTTGGGGGCTGGGGTTGGGGGGCTGTCATCCCTACTGGTTCCAATAGATGGCGCCTATCCTCATGCAAATAAATCACTCCTAATTCATTTTCCACTTCTCACCAGCAAAAACCAGAGGGCATTAAAAAAAAAAAAAAAAAAAAGACGGCGGGGAGTGGAGAGGACTTAGTGAAGGCCCAGACAGGAACCCTCTGTCCGAGGGCTGTTCCCAGGCCTGGCACACACCTCAGGCTCAGACTGAGCCACAGCAGCCAAGAACCTCAGCAGCATTCCTGCCTCCTATGTGTGCAGCCTGAGCTGGGTGCTGGCAGCTAAGTAATGATAAAGGTGGGGTGGGGAGCCAGAGAGCACCAAGAAGAGCCCCTTTTTTCTAACTTTTGGGAAAGAAATGGTGTGTTCAGAGAAGACTTCTTGAAACTGATACAAGTTTTCCCCACTACCCAAAAGTTTGCCTTACACCCCTTCACTTTTACAAAAGACCCACATTACTACTTGGTTTTGCCCACCAAAAGAAATTCGAGGAGGATTTTCACTTTTAGGAGATGTTAATTGCTTCTTCACTTTACCCCATGTCAGCTTAAGGGGAAATTTCATGGGAAGGGACCACTTTTGGATTGCTGGGAAGACCTGTTACTCTGTAACTGTTGTCTTTTGAGGCCCCTCCTGCCATTGGCTCAGAATATCACACTTTTCTATTTCCACATGGAATTGTAAATAACGGGGAGCAGAGGTCTTTTGCAAAACAACATAAGACCCTCAAGAGCTTCTGGCAGAATGCAGCCCATACAACTATCAAAGGGTATATATTAGAAGACTACTCTTCTAGGGAAAGATAAGGCATATGTATGCCTGACTTGCATCATACACCTCAGCTGCAAACCATGCAGACTGCAATCACTGAGACTTGGCACCATGACTCAGATGTGAATGAAGTCAGATTGCTTTATTTTGGTTGGGAGTCACCGCCTCCTGATTGATTTGGCAGACTTGACTATTTGGATATTTGTCTCAGAGGGTTTCAAGATACTTAAAGTAAGAGGTTAAAATGGCTGTAATTCTAGTGGTGGCCCTTCAGTGTGGCTTAAAGATTTCTAAATTGGAAGGCTAAGGGAGCTCTGGTCCCAGCCATAGCCTGATGGTTCCAGCTTTACATTCAATCCAGCAGCTCACTGGATAGTGAAGAAAGTCAGTGAAATGATGGGTGCAGGGGAGCTGATCTCTACCTCTCAGGATGCTTAGAAAAGCTAAGCATATAGTAAAGGATTAGCATTTACAAACTGATTGAAGAGAGTGAACTTTCTCCAACCCAGGCAAGATCTATAAAACCAGAACAATGTCCAACAGCTTGAAACAACTAGCTTTGCTGCACAGAGACAGGAAAATGAGCAAAAATAGCCTTGGTCTTAAGTTGTATGGGAAGTGTGAGATGCTGTTTCTCCCACTCATCTGCCCCACAGCACAGCACCCTATGATGAAATGGGTTACTATCCACTTCTCAGAGAAGTTGGGGGAGGACCTACCTTTTAATGCTGCTCCTAAAGGTACTTTGTGAGTTGAAAAGAGCCCTGACCAAAGGTGGGTGTTTTTTTTCCCCCTCCATCCTCCCCCTGAAGTACTGAGGTTATCAAGTGTGTGCTTACACATACTTTATTTCAGTTAAACCTCACCACAATGCAGTGAGAGAAGTATCATCAGATTCCAATTTTCATATGAGCCCCAGAGAGGTTTTATAACCCGTGTCAGTGATTTGGACTCTGGGGAATTTTGACCCCAATTTCTTGTTCTACACCACCTTGCCTTCTAATTCACTATGAAATAGATTGACTCACTTTCACTTCCATCCTGCAAATCACACAAATTTTCTTCTCCTGAATTGTTTTTCCCAGAGGCAATCAGAAGCCAGCTGGACTTTATTTGCTGGTAATAAGAGGCCCCCAAGTTGATCGGTAGACACTAAAGCAATTACCCCACTTTAAATAGCAGATGAGCAAGACCACCCTCACCACACCCCCAGCCCCAGCATTAGAAACTTGCCTCTCTATTGCACAAGCTTTGGGACTTTAGGCTATCTGCAAAATGGGAATAATACGGCTCGCCCAATTTGTAGATTTGTGAAGACAGTCATGTAAACAAGGAATGTAAAAGCGCCCAGCACGTAATAGTCTCTTTGCTTCTCCCGCCAAGGGGGTGCGAGAGTTAATGAAACTCTTGCTGGGAAGCGGATCACTAATTTCTGCCAGAACCTGACCCAATGAAACCTGAAACTCGGAATGGATAAGAAACGCGAGCAGCCCTTGGGTCCCTGCCTGACGACCCTCTGTGAAAAATCGATTCGCGATCGAGGGCGCGCAGCCCCTTTCCTTCACCCCACCCCCACCAGGGGCGCGGCCGCCTCCTGCTTGCTGTTGAGGCTTGGGGCGGAGGGGAGCAAGACCAGGGGGCCGCGGCTGGTGGCAGGCTTCGGCGACCGAGCAAACCTCGGACCTCCCGGCTCCCAAGAAGCGAGGCGGTTTGCGTCTTTGAAGGCGGCCCGCCGGGGGGCGCGGCGGGCTGTGGGCGTGGCGAGCGCGCGCCGCCCTTTTTCCTGCTGTGGCGCTCCCACCGCGGCCCGGCTGGGAGTGCGCGCGGGCGCGGGCGCGCGCAGGGAGAGCGGGAGCGCGCGAAGCGGCCGAGCCCGCGCCGCGCCGCCTCGTCGTCGCCCCGCGGCCGCTGGCCGCCCCGGCCCCTCCCCTCCCCCGCGAGCTGCGCACCGCCGGCCGGCTGACCCAGCGGC
>NC_058413.1:57692007-57854492 GCF_002201575.2 Neomonachus schauinslandi | reverse complement strand
GGGGGGGGGGCGAGGAGCGGCCGGCGCGCCCCGCGGCTCGGGGCTGTGTGGGGCACCTGCACACCTGTCACAGGTGCGTCGCGGAGGGGCGGAGCGGGCGGGCGGGCAGGTTGAGGCTGCGGCTCCCTCCGCTGGGCGGGCGCGTCGGCGGCGCCTCCCCAGCCAGCCTCCGTGTAAACTAAATACGGTATTGAAGTTTGTATTGATTGTTTTTGGAGACCGAGAGAGTTGATTCCCGGGGCTTGGGGGACCATAGTAACCCCGGGCGGCTTCAGCCTGCGGGGCTGGGGGAGTGGGCGGGAAAGGGGGCGCAGTCTGCGGGGCGGCGCAGCCCCGTCCCCACAAAGGGCGAGGCGCCTCACACCCTTTCCCCCTTGCCTTTCTCTGCCCGCCCCTCCCGGGTGACCGCCTGCTTCCTTCCAGTCCACAGCCTCTGCATCACGGGCAGCGTCAGCGGCATGTGCAGCTCTTGTATTAAGTGACTCATTTGTTTGTCCCCCTTCTTTCCCTTTATTCTGTATGTCTCTCACATACATCCCCCCACCCCACCCCACGATGGTGACACTGCAGTTTGGTCTGGTATAACTAGCCCAGGTTTTGTGCGGTCCTAGGTTAGCTGGGGTCGGGAGAAATCAAGGTTCTCAGTTGCCAGGTGGTGCTCACCGACGGTGTTTACCGAAATTGCTGGGACAGCCTCTCCCTTCTGGGTGAGAAACTGGCAACATCGAGGGGAAGGTGGTATACAGTCTGGTGCTAACTGGGGGGGGGGTCTGGCTAACACCCCCCCCCCCCCCCCCCACCTCCGTCCCGTGCCTTGCCTGATGGGGTCAAAGTACAAGATCGTGCTAATTACAATCAGCCCTGGGCTCTTTGCGGGCTTTTGGAAATGGAAGGTCGGTAAAAGGTGTCAAGGTCTCTTCACTTGCCTATGAAATGCCCTTGTTACACTGACCCTTGGTGCTGGACTCTCTGGGATCATTCCCACGGCATGAAAGTGAGCTGTTGCCTTCCAGCTGCAGTGCATCAAGGGAGCTCTGAATAGACCCTGCCCTCTGTCAGCTGCACCAGTGGCTGTCCATGGGGGGAGAGGCAGAAGCTTACCAGAGTTTCCTGTCTTGGCTCCCCTGATCAGAACTGAAGAACTTCTGGCCTCTGGATTGAGGAAGTGACATTCTGTTTTTCAAAGGAAGTGTTGTTGGGGCGTGCGAGTGTGTGTGTATGTATGTAGATGAAAGCAGGCTCTTAAATCACTTGCTGAGAAGACTCTTAAGTATTTAACAATGACTTTTGAAAGTGGACATAGATTTAAAATACAGTAGGGATGAGGCAATGAAGTGTTCATCTCAGTTCTAAAGCTCATTTTTCAGGGATGTCCAGGTAGCCAAAGCAGTATAATTACTAAGAAAGAGACTTTTCCCCTTTTCAGAGTTGTATCAGCTCATTAGGAAAGGTGAATTTTTATATTAGGTTAAGGATGAGTAATTTGCTATTTACGTTTTTATAAATATAAAAACAAAAGAAAAAGTCTTTGGCCCCAAAGAATTTCTGAAACTATCAGTAAAAGTGTAGTAACATTACCAGCTGGTGGAATAGAGTATCCAGTGAAATTTTTCAAGTTAGAACACTACCTTAAAGAACCTTGAAACTTTGTTTTTGATACAGTTTGCAAACAATTTGATACCTTGTCTGTATTTGACTGATGACTACTTCAAGTCTATCACCTAGACTCTTTTTATGACCCATTTCTTTGGTATTTTTGTTCTCAAGCAACCTTAGCTACCCCCCCCCCCCCCCCCCCCCCCCGCCAAACAAAAACGAACAAAAAAACAAATTAGGGGGCTTTGGAGTCAAGCACCTTTTTCACCCATCTGAAGTACTGGACACCTTACAGTCATATGATGACCTCAGCCTCTTTCCCATCATCTTTAGAGCTCCCACCCATAGACCTCTGATCAAGCTAGTAACAGCTTTTCTTAGGCTTGGGGGTGATGTGTTCCAGTGGTATGACTGGAAGTCTCCTCTACTGTGGGAGCTCAGTTCCCTTAGTTAAAACTGAGCTGATCTGTCTAACCCCAAACTCATGGGGTTAGAGTCTGCCTTTACATCTTATTTTCTTTTTGCATGTTGAGAATTTTTGCACCTTGTTTTAAGTTAGAACTTTGCCAGTTCCCTCTGTTCGTTAGAAACAATCTAGGAGACAAGTAATTCCCAGCTCCGTTGCTAAACACACCCCCCAAAATAGCTGCTTATTCTGATATATATCATAGGTGTGTGGTGTATCAAGCATCTGAGATAAAAAGAGGTAATGAAATAGATTGCAACTACTTATAATTAATTTTAAAAACTTCTCTCTAATTTGAGGAGGGGGTAATAAATAGGAGGAAAAACAACTTGAAAGAAGCTATGGCAAATGTTACCAGGGATTAGATTTAGGGATTTATTTTTCAACAGTCTTTTCTAATTTATTAATCATAGGAAAATGTAGAGATCTATTCAGTATTGCTGTGCATATTGGGGGAATTACAAAAAGTGGCCTCTGGAAAATGGTGAGTATTGCCTCTGGGCCATCATGATACCTTTGTAGTGGGAGGCTGGCAGAAGGAACAGCCCTCCCATCATGCTGTAGTATGCCTGTATATGAGTGTGTGTGTGCATGTACACACGCACACACACACACACACGTATATAAGGCTGAAGCCACATTTTCTCAAGGAAAAACATTTTATGACCTACACTGCTCTAATTTTCTATTAATTTCACTGGGTTAATAGATTTAGGGGAAAAGACTGGTAGCAACACTGTCCTCTAGTGGCTAATTTGGAGAAAATTGTGTATTGGTTCTAATGAACAACTGAAGTGAGGAAACTGTTTATTTTTATTTTATTAAGTAAACTTATTTATTAAGTATTTGTGTCTCAGACACTGGATTAGATGCTGGGAATAAAAATTAAGCCATCCCATCAGTCTTAGCAGATGACCTTGCCTTTTCCACAAAGAACATTGAAACTGAGAGTAGCAGTGTGCACATACTACAACCATATTTCCAAATTTACCTATATCTGCATGGTTCCTTTACTTTTTCCCTCTACTTAGAGTAGGTGAGGTGCCCCTTCTTTTGGGGAAGGCAGTGCTGAGATAATGGAGATGATTACCTGAGCTGATGCCCAGGTGCCCTGATGAGGTGCCCCTTCTAACTGAGCAGTCCTGCTACCTGTGCTTTGGATCATATCTCATCCTGTCTATTCAGATCATTATTACCCTTTCAATCATGAATCTTCTGTGTCTTCCCCTCTGCTATCCCTTTCCATTAACATGTAAACATACTTCCCTTTAACAAAATCCTCCCTCAGTATCACATCCCTTCCTTCTCACTATGCTTTCTCCTTTTCTTATTCATGGTTGTTGATACTGTCTCCATTTCTCCTGCCTTCTTGTCATTTGGCTCCAGTCTGAAACCTACTTTGTCATTTCGCTAAAGCTGTTCTCTGAAAGGCACAAGTGACACCCAGGTCATTAAATTCAGAGGTCTGTTTTTTCACTACTCATTTTAATTTCTTCACTGCTTAGTTAATATGATAAATGCCTGACTTCTCCCTTTCTTGGCCACCCTAAGTCTTTTTTGCTAAAATGACCCTCTTTACCCAGTCCTTAAAGTTGGAAGTTCATTTATCATCACAGGGGTTATGGTCTAGGCTCTTTTCTTCTCCTCAGACATCTCATCCATTCTCCTGGCTTCAATTATCATTGCATGCTGGTTATTATCAGGTTAAATTTCCATCCCAGAGTTGTTAACTGGACATCTCTACTCAAATGTCTCCCAGACATCACACACTCACCACACCCAAAACTCTCATGTATTCCTCTGCTCAGTAAATGGTGCCACTGACTACCCATTTGCTCAAGTGTGAAACTTGGGAATCAACCTTGACTCCTTGTCATCCACTACCCCACATCGCCTCTTTTACCAGACCCACTAGTGCTATCATTTTAATATCTTTTTCTCTATGCTTCTCCATCCCCACTCCCATGACTCTTTTTTTTTTTAAAGATTTTATTTATTTATTTATTTGACAGAGAGAGACACAGTGAGAGAGGGAACACAAGCAAGGGGAGTGGGAGAGGGAGAAGCAGGCTTCCCGCTGAGCAGGGAACCCTGGGACCATGACCTGAGCCGAAGGCAGACGCTTAACTACTGAGCCACCCAGGCGCCCCTCCACTGCCATGACTCTTAAGATTGTCGTTTTAATAGTCATCTGTTGAGGACTTACTCTGTGCCAGGCACTGTGCTTAGACATTTGGTCTCTTAATTTAGTCTTTTTAGCCCTAGGAGAAAAGATGTGACTTGTCCAATGTCACCTGATTTTTGTCCCAAAGCCTAATTTTTAAAAAAAAATTATTATTAAACTTCTACTCTGAGGTAATCATAGATGCACACTTATTTGTAAAACTAGTGAAGAGAGGTATGTGTACTCTTCACCCACTTTCTCCTAATGGTAACTCTCTGCAAAACTAGAGTGCAATATCACCATTAGGATATTGATAATGGTGGAGTCAAGATACAGGACATTTCTATCACCACATGATCCTTCATTTTGCCCTTTTATAGTTACACCCACTACCATCCCATTCTAACTCTATCCTTAACCCATGACAACCACTAATCTCTCCTCCATTTTTATATTTTGTTATTTCAGAAGTGTTAAATAAATGGGTTCATACAGTTTCTAACTTTTTGGGATTGGCTTTTTTCATTCAGCATAATTCTCTGGAGATTCATCCAACTTGTATGTATCACTAGTTCATTCTTTTTTATTGCTGAGTAGTATTCCATGGTATACATGTACCATAATTCATTTGTTAAACTGTTCACTTATTGGTTTTATTTTTAATTTTTTTTTTTTTAGGATTTATTTATTTATTTGAGAGAGAGATAGGAAGAGGGGTAGGGGGAGAGGGAAACAAGCAGACTCCCCACTGAGCAGGGAGCCCGATGCAGGGCTTGATCCCACGACCCCGAGATCATGACCTGAGCTGAAATCAAGAGTCTGATGCTTAACCAACTGAGCCACCCAGGCGCCCCTTACTTATTGGTTTTAATTTCCATTTCCCTATGGTTAATGATGTTAAACATCTTTTCTCATGATTATTTGCCATCTGTATGTCTTCTTTGGTCAAATGTCTCTGTAAGTCTTTTGTCCATTTTCTTTAGGAATTGTTTGGGTTTTTTTTATTAAGGGTTTTTTTTTTTTAAGTTTTTATTTAAGTAACCTCTACACCCCATGCGGAGCTTGAACTCACAACTCCGAGATCAAGAGTTGCATGGTCCTCTGACTGAGCCAGCCAGGCACCCCTGGATTGTTTGTTTTTTTACTGTTGAGTTTTGAGAGTTCTTTATATGCCCAAGATACTAGTCCTTGTCAAATAATGTGGCTTGCAAATATTTTCTCCCAGTCTGTATCTTGTCTTTTCATTCATTTAGCAGGGTCTTTTACAGAGCAAAAGTTTTTATTTTGGATGAGGTCCAGTTTAACAGTTTTTTCCTTTTATGAGCTGTACATTTTTTGGTCAAGTCTAAGAACTCTTTGCCAGGCTATAGGTTGCAGAGATTTTCTCCCTCTTTTCCCTAAACATTTTTTAGTTTTAAGTCCGTCATCTGTTTTGAGTTCATTTTTGTATAAGATGTGAAACTTGGGTTGAGATTTTGCTGTTGTTGTTGATTTTTGTCACTGGATGCCCAATTGCTCCAGCACCATTTGTTGGCAAGGCCACGCTTCCTTTATTGAACTGCTTTTGAACCTTTGTCATAAATCGGTCAGGCATATTTGCGTGGCTCGATTTCCTGTTCTCCGTTGTTCTTTGTTTCTGTCCCACTGCCACTAACTACCACATAGTCTTGATAACTACAGCTATATGACAAGTCTTAAAACCTGGTAGACTGATTTCTCCACTTTATTCCCGATCAGGTTAATCTTGTTTTGTTTTTTTTTTTTAAAGGTAAATTTGAACAGCCAGCTCATCATTAGAAAATTTGGACAATATTAAAGTATAAATAAAAATTATAATCCCCTTGGTCTTGAATTTTTCTTTAAACTTGTGTTTTCAACATAGAATGTAAATGTAACAAGTATGTTACTTTAATAATTTATCAAGCAGCCATTATATGCCAAGCACTCAGGTTCTGGGATGACAAGAAGAAGGAAAAAAGTCTTGCTGGAGAGGTCACCGTAACTGGAAGTAAGCCAAGAGAAGAAAGTCTTCCAGCTAGTGAGACTACTGACCGTGGAGGCCTGGGGCAAGGAACTGCAGAGTATATGCAGGGTCACTAAAAAGAGTTTGGTGTTGTTGGACCATCTCCAGGAAGATGAAGATAGTGGGCTCTGAAAAGAACGTGTGGGGGATGCCTGGGTGGCTCAGTCGGTTAAGCATCTGCCTTCGGCTCAGGTCATGATCCCAGGGTCCTGGGATCGAGTCCCTCATTGGGCTCCTTGCTCAGCGGGGAGCCTGCTTCTCCCTCTGCCTGCCTCTCTCTCTAACAAATAAATAAATAAAATCTTAAAAAAAAAAAAAAAGAACATGTGGGTTGGTAAGAACAAGAGATATAAATGGCCAACAGGTATGTGAAAGGGTGCTCAACATCATTAATCATCAGGGAAATGCAAATCAAAACCACAATGAGATATCACCTTACACCTGTTAGAATGGCTGTAATTAAAAAGAAAACAGTAGGGAACTTCCTCAGAAAATTAAAAATAGAACTATCATATGATCCAGCAATGCCACTTCTGGGTATATATCCAAAGGAAATGAAAACAGGATGTTGAAGAGACATCTGCACTCCATGTTCACTGCAGCATTATTCACAATAGCCAAGATATGGAAACAACCTAAGCCTCCTTCAGTGGATAAATGGATGAAGAAAGGGTGTGTCACTGTGTGTGTGTGTGTGTGTGTGTGTGTATATGTATACTGTGCTTGGTGTTTTCTGAAAGTTCTTCATCCATGAGAAGGAAGGAAATCCTGCCATTTGAAACAACATGGATGGACCTTGAAGGCCTTATGCTAAGTGAAACAAGTCAGAGAAAGAGAAATACTATATGATCCCACTTATATGTGGAATCTAAAAAAGCTGAGCTCGTAGGAGTGCCTGGCTGGCTCAGTTGGAGGAGCATGTGATTCTTGATCTTGGGGTCATGGGTCTGAGCCACACAATGACTGTAGAGATTACTTAAATAAATAAAACTTTAAATAAATAGTAAATAAACAAGTTGAACTCATAGAAATAGTAGAATGGTGGTTCCTGGAAGTTGGAGCATGGGGGAAGTGAGGAGATGTTAGTCGAAGGGTACAAACTTCCAATTAAAACATGAATTAAGTTCTGAAGATCTAATGCACAGCGTTGTAATTGCAGTTAAGGTGCACCATACTGTATACTCGAAAATTACTAAGTAGATCTTAAATGTTCCCATCAGAAAAGAGAAAAGGTAATTACGTGATGTGATAGAGGTGTTCGCTAATGCTGTGGTGGTAATCCTGTTTCAATATATAAGTGTATCAAGCTATTGTTATACACCTTAAACTTAACACAATGTTATGTGTCAATTAGATCTTAATAACCCAAAGAGGAAAAAAAAAAAAAAGAACAAGGGAGAAGGAGGTCTTCAGGAACAAGCGAATTTAAGATTTGTTTCTAAACCATCCTAAGAAGCCAGGGCTTTATTATTATTATTACACAGGGCTTTATTGGAGTATTTAAATAAACCTTATATCTGGTCCAAATTCCTGGGACAGATAACCAGGTGGGCATTCCTTTAGCTGCTTTCTGTTCTGTGGTCCTAATCACTGGATTGATTCCTTGATAGTGTTTATAACATCAAAGGGACTGCTCTAACCCAGGGCCAGTCGCTGAGCTTCTTATCACTAGCACTGGATCAAAATTCCTCATTTGGAATCAACCACATGTCTGTCAACAGATAGGTGAATAAATGCATTTTACAGAAATGTATCCAATGGACTATTATTCAGCTCTAAAAAGGAAGGAAGTTCTGACATGTGGACATGCTACAACATGATGAATCTTAGTGACATTATGCTAAGTAAAAGAAACCATTCATGAAAGGACAAAAGCTATGTGATTCCACTTACGTGAAGCACCTAGAGGAGTCAGATTCATAGAGACGGAAGGTAGAATGCTGGTTGCAGGGAGAGGAGAATGGGAAGCTCTTGTTTAATGAGTGCAGAGTTTCACTTTTGCAAGACGGAAAGAGTTCTGGGGATGGATGGTGGTGATGAGAGCACAATAATGTGAATACTTGGGGTGTCTGGGTGGCTCAGTCATTAAGCATCTGCCTTCAGCTCCGGTCATGATCCCAGGGTCCTGGGATAAAGCCCCGCGTCGGGCTCCCTGCTCGACAGGAAGCCTGCTTCTCCCTCCCCCACCTCCCCTGCTTGTGTTCCCTCTCTCGCTGTGTCTCTGTCTGTCAAATAAATAAAAAATCTTTTTAAAAAAATGTGAATACTTAATGCCAGTGAAATGTACACTTACAAATGGTTAAGATAAATGTTATCTGTGCATTTTACCACAATTTACCAAGAACACAACTCCTCATTTGCTAAGGGTTGGTACGTAGCCCAGCTAATACTTCTGACCCAAGAGAAAAAGACAGGATAGAATCTCCATAGCCTTGAATGAGTATGGAATGCTCTCTCAGGGATATCTGAGGACCAGAGGCAGTAAGATTGTGCAAAGCAGGAATGCACGCCTGCTGCTTTGCTTAATGAAACAACTTTGATGTTGCTTTCTATTTCTCACTGGCCTTTCTCTAGCTAGGAGGGAATAGTGGACTATGGTAACCTCAAGCTTATAGGAAATGCTGAGAAATAAAAGTTCCTGAGCAGGCTATTGCCTGTGTCCAAGTAGTGTTGACAAGCATTTATAGAGTATGTTTTGTGTCCTTTGTCTTCCCAAAGGAATAAATCCGTATTCAACCTTGGCTTCAAGGAACTAGCAGGCCAGGGAGACCAGAAGTATACATGTAAAACAGATCAGGGCACCTGGGTGGCTCAGTCGGTTAAGCGTCTGCCTTCGGCTCAGGTCATGATCCCGGGGTCCTGGGATAGAGCCCCGCGTTGGGCTCCCTGCTCCGCGGGAAGCCTGCTTTTCCCTCTCCCACTCCCCCTGCTTGTGTTCCATCTCTCGCTGTCTCTCTCTCTGTCAAATAGATAAATAAAATCGTTAAAAAAATAAATAAAATAAAACAGATCAATGCCTTTACATAGAGATATATGGTCCAGGTAGCATGTTCATGAAGGCAAGAGCTGTGGGCATGGAAAAAGATGGAAGGGCTTCCTGGAGTAGGAGGCGGGGATATGAATTGGGGCCGGGGAAGGAACATAGCAATGGAAGTGGGAAAGGGGCAGTGCACATGGGATGGGAGACATGGGGCAGTGAAATTCCATCCACATTGGAGTCTATAGTAGAAATCAAAAAGAGGTTTGAAAAGTAAGTGGAGAGCTATGGGGGATAGTCCATGAAAGGCCTTAGATGATAGAACATTTATTAATAGAGAGCATCGCTCTAACTCAATGAGTCTCTGCCTCTCAGCCCCTCCTTCAGTGTGAAATGGCACTGGCATGTTGACATTGTTTGTCTTCAGAAGATCTCTGTCTTAGTATTTCAAGGGCATTTGGGTCGCTGAGCAAATGACTTGATTCTCTGAACCTATTTCCTTGTCTATAAAACTGGTGTAATATTTCTTCACAGAGTTGAAGAATTCACTAGGATAACAAGTGAAAAAAAATCTCAGTGCAGTGTCTAGCCCAAAGTAGGTATTTAATATTTTAGTATATGTGCTGCTGAAGCGAGCACAGTAGGTATTTAATATTAGGGGATGTGGCAGGAGGGGCTGATGTCGATTTATAATTGTTAACCCTCTCATAGGAACTCTGAACATGAGCATGAGTGTTTCACATCCTTTTCAAATTTGGGCCAGACCTGAATTTTATAGTATCAAAATATAAGTGGAATTCCCAACCTAGATATCAAGTTCTAGGAAGTTAAGTTCTTCCTGAAAGGGACATCTCAAGGGTCTCCTGATCTCAGAGAAAGGGGATAAAACCATATGAGGGTTTGTCTGAAGCTATAACTTTGGCCAGTCCCTGGGAAACTTGTGTGTGCTAGAGGATATAAAGATCAATGTGTGAGATTCTGAAGCCCATGTTCAGAAATGTTCCAAAAACTTCCCAGTAAGTGGTAACCCTTTAAGCCCAGATGTCTCTCTACCCTCTAGGCCCCTTCAAAGTGAGCCCTCTTCTTGGCTTGTTTCCATCGTGTTTTTCCACCTCTAGTTTGACATTCGCACATCAGGCTTGTATCTGTCTCCCTTTGCTAGATGATGAGCACTTTACATGATAGGATAAGTATCTCACTTAGAGCTTGATGCAGGCTTGGAGCCACTTGTCCGGTACCAGCTACAAGGAAGGCAAAGTGGTTGTCATTTATTCTTAACAACCTCCTAACCTGCTCCCCCAGCTTCATACTTGCTTCTTACTGTTTGTCTGCTAATTGTGAAAATAGTGAGTGGGTCCCTTAGGATCCTTCAAAGTAATTAATTAGGGCATTTTTTAGTGTCATTATGAGATTACATATTTAAATACATTTGATGTGTTTGAATCTTTTCTAGTTGTTCTTTTTTTTATTTTTTTAAAGATTTTATTTTTAAATAATCTCTACACCCAACATGGGGCCCAAATTCACAACCCCAAGATCAAGAGTTGCACGCTTCACCAACTGAGCCAGCCAGGCGCCCCGAGTTGTTTTCTTATCGATGCTCATGTTGTAATATCTTTAGCCAGTGGCTAGAATATCTTTATAGTCTTCTGAGTCCTTTCAACATGACCTTACTAGTATTTGATAGCTTCTTTGTTATCTGGTATGGCAAGATATTTCAGGTTTTTCTTGTACATTTCCTGATCCAGACCTAGGATTAGCCATTTGCTCAAAGAATCCTTTTCTTTGAGTAAAAGTGTTATCTAGAAATCCCCATGGGCATTAAAGGGCTCTTATTGCTGTTGGGTTGGTCATACATATAATTTTACATCGTTATAAGCACTATGAACTATCACTTTATACTCTGCTTTTTTTTTTCACAATTCACCACTGTGAATATTTTCACTTCTGCTTAATATTTCTTCCAGTTTTTAATTATGAAAAACTTCAGTCATACACAGAAGTAGAGAAAATGGTCTAATGAACACCAATTCCCACAGTTTCAAATACTATCAAGATTTTATCACATTTGTTTTATCCCTTTTACTCCTCCTTTGCTGGAGTATTTTAAAGCAGACCCTGAACATGTACGTAAGTCTTAAAAATAGCACATAAGTGAACGTACCATACCTTATGTACACGTGTCCTTTGGTTAGACATATATGTTACTTCCACTTCACTATGATAGACTTTACAGACCTCTTCTGCTGTATATGTAGAATTTCTGAGAATTTCACCCCAGCTGATGAGCCATGGCATTTAAGTATCATACAGTATCAATGCCGCTCACTTGGAAGATGTTCTTGGACAGGCTATCACTGTGTCTTTCCTTTGCCTGCCTTGGAAGAATGTTCTGGTTGGAGCTCTGCTGGCTTGCAAAAGCAAGGGAACGTGCTAAGTTTTATATATAGTAGGCTGATTTCCTTGTGAGGATTATAGGAATGAGTCTGTTGCTTTGATCTTTTGGTACGAGTTTTCTAGAGGAAAAAATGGATATAGGCTAGGTGTATATATACTTTTTTTGGATATCAGCAGAGGCTATAGTGCGTTGAGTCTTTCTGAAGACACTCTTATTAACAAATAACAAGAGTCTACGAAGTACATGGTATTCCCCTTCGAGTTTATAGTCTTGCTGGGGAACATGCTTGAATTCTCATGGCAGGCCGTACAAATGCCAAGGACCAGTGCTGCCGGCTCCCAAAGAGGTTGGTCTAGCGTGGTCAGTGAGTTGTTTCACATGACCCATGTTTGTATTTCACTTGCTGGGTAATCTGCAGTTTCACATTTCTACACTGATTTCCTGATACATTCTTAGGACTCATTTCATGTGTCACCTTGTGGCTGCCTTTGATCCTGCCCTCCGCATCAGAATGAGTTCCAGAACCCCCTTCTCCTGGCTCTTGCATTATTATGCTGTAGTACAGTGACTGTTGGTTTAGCTTCTAGAGTACACCGCAGTCTTTGTTCACCTTTGTAGCCCTGGTATCTAAAGCACAGTAAGTTATTGGTTGGCTAGTACTTTATATGTTTTTAAGTTTTGAATAAATATTGCTTTAGGATTGGTTACGTTTTCTTTGGAGAAAAAAGAGCTTGGGCTAGAACTGGATTGAAAACGCAATTTTTTTTTTTTTTTTTTTTTTTAGCAACAGGTTTTGGGAACTTCCATGGGATAAGCTAGTAAAAATATAATTTTTTGTAATACTTAAATGTCACCCTTATAATAAAGTTATTGGAAACAGAAGATTAAAAAAAGCAACAATATGAATAAGGAGCATCTGTAATACAGCTCCCGTGGCATAAACAATGTTAACATTTTAGTGTGTTTGCCAGTCTCTTTTTTTTCTATATGTGCTTTTTATAAAGAATAAGAGTGTATCACCTTTTGTAGGCTTTAATATATTTAAAATATTTCCCTGTGTTAGAAAATAGTCTTCTAAGACATGGCTTTTAATGGCTGCTTAAGCAGAATAACATAACACAGAGCTTCTCAAGTATGTGTAATATAAAGATACTTTAAACATTTTTACAGGGTTTTGGTGTTAAATTAAATTATCTTTATTATGTTACCAAAATGTCTATAAACAAACACTTTGAGATTTAAATATATACTTAGAACTCTTCTACAATTACAAAACCAAAACAGATTAACAAATTAAATGTAAATCTTCAGAAGCAATATAATTTACATAAACAACAGTATATATTTTGCTGAAACTAAATTGCTTCTTGAAATGTGAATATGGCCCTTACTCCTATGGAGCCTGTCTGTTCTGTGCCCCATTCTTCTTTCCCACCACATTTCTGTGTTTGAACTACCGTGAAACCTTGGTTTAGCAAGCCATTTGGCTTTTAATTGGTATGACCACATTATTTATATGCTGTCACCTCTGTCTTTTCTCATTAGTC
The DNA here is from genome assembly GCF_002201575.2 of Neomonachus schauinslandi. Lineage (NCBI taxonomy): Eukaryota > Metazoa > Chordata > Mammalia > Carnivora > Phocidae > Neomonachus > Neomonachus schauinslandi. The sequence goes on along the minus strand of NC_058413.1, from coordinate 57,841,321 downwards.
ATTAGTGTATGAAAATTAAAGAACTTAATACTAAAATTATAAATGCAAATGCTGGTAATCAAGAAGCAGCATTCACTCATAAGATGATCATTCAGATGATCTAGACTATGTATTTTAAGATCACCCTTAAGAAAACTCAGTATTGAAAAATGTTTGAAATGGATTTGCAGATACCTGGGAATATGGCTTTGAGCCCTAAATTAAAAAATCCAGATGTACTATAAAAGGCGTGGGATCTGTGGTCAGTCCTGGGTTAGAAGCCAAACAGCCTCCCACATGCTATGTGATCCTGAGCACATTTCTTCATTTCAGAGCTTTGATTCCCCAATTTGTGAAGTGGAGATAATGATAAGTTCAGCCAGTTAATTGAATAATTTTAACTCATAGGGGTGTAAACATGAATGCTTTTATCTTTGTCCAATCAAAACCCCAAACTGTGCTTTGTCAAAATCTTCTCTACAGGATGGATCCTTTGATACCTTTGGCAGAGTCCACAGCCTTCTAGTCACTCTGGGTTATTGATAGGCCACCATTTTAAAATTTCAGTATACCTAGTAGAAAGCTTTTCCTCCTATTACTGACCAGACTTGTGGTTCCGGTGATACGAAGTGTAAGAAGGTACATTTGGTTTATTTGTATAACTCCTGTTCTCTCTTCCTCATTTTGGAGAGTGTAGGGTTGGGGGACAGGTAGTCTGTCTGGAATACTTCTGCTCTGCCTCTTCTAGGCATGTGTAGGGACAGCAAGAGGGAGAGGGACAGGGATAAGTGTTTCTTAAATGGCCACTGTTGGGTCCTCCTTGATGGCATTTACTGTTGCCTGACCAGCACTGCCTGTGTGTGTGCTCCCTACACTTGTGAGTTCTTTTTTTTTTTTACGATTTTATTTATTTATTAGAGAGAGAGCGAGAGCAGGAACATAAGCAGTGGAGTGGGAGAAGGAGAAGCAGGCTTCCTGCCAGCAGGGAGCCCAATGCGGGACTCGATCCCAGCACCCTGGGATCATGACCTGAGCCGAAGGCAGACGCTTAACGACTGAGCCACCCAGGCGCCCCTAGGCATTATAATTTTTAAAAAATTCTTGTCCCAAGCCTTTTAAAATTTTTTTTGTCACCTCTAATCTCTGTAACAGATTCTCTTAGAAAACCCTCCATAGGGGTAGGGAGACCACCACCCAAAATACAGCAGTACCCACTAGGGCATGGGATCCGTGGTTTCCACTCCTCATCTCTGCTCTTCCTTTGTGTAGCGGGGAGGGAGAAAGGCAGTGCGGAGGCACAGGTGATGGTTGCATTAGAGGATCTCATACTATAGCTTCTTAATAAATTCTTGAATTAGCCCAGCCCTAGTTGTTGACTGCTCTCTTTACCTTGTGGGAAACTTACCCCCTCTCTGATCTTAGCTGTGGGTTCTGTTTACCACTGGAAAAGTCTCACTCAACATTCACTTCTATAACTGCCTTATAGATTGCTGTGGTATTAAATGTGCTAATGCCAGGCACATGGTAAGCATTCTATAAATGGTAACTGTTAATACTCTGCAGTGCCAAATTTATTTGACTCTTCAACATTTAGGTAGTTTACTATTTTTTGCTATTTTAAATAATGCTGTGATAATCTTTATAGCAAAGACTTATACTCTTAGGACAATTCCTATAAATGGAATTTCTAATTCAAAGAGTACAGTCATGGAGCATCTGGGTGGGTTAGTCCATTAAGCGTCTGCCTTCGGCTCAGGTCATGGTCCCAGGGTCCTGGGATCGAGCCCCGCATCGGGCTCCCTGCTCAGCAGGAGACTGCTTCTCCCTCTCCCTCTTCCCCTCCCCCTGCTTGTGTTCTCTCTCTCACTCACTCTCTCAAATAAATAAAATCTTAAAAAAAAAAAAGAGTACAGTTATTTATAAGGTTTCTGATACATCACACCAAATTGCCTCTCAGAAGGGATGAAGTTCAGTTCCCTGATTCTTCTCTGATACAGATAGTGTAATTTTTGAAAATACTTGACAATTTGACAGGTAACAAAGTAGTTCCTTGTTTTAATTTTGATTTCTTTGCTGCTGATTTGAATACATTTTCACATATTATTGACTCATTTTTTAATGAGTTGCTTCTTCAAATGATAGGTACTTTCTGATATAAATAGTTGATGTAATTGGGAAGGAAGACTGAGTGATTTGGGGTAAGGTAAACAGGGAACTTGGAATAACCTGAGCAGGGAATCTCCAGCAGTAGGGAGGGAAAGATTGACCAGACCTAACCAGACGTTCCTCTTATTTAGTGGTTCCCTCCTTAGACCTTTTTAGCTCTGATTCCATAGGTTTCCCCCCCATGCAGCCTTCTGATCTTAATTTGGTTTCAAGGCCTACCTCAGATGTCTCCTTCCTCGTGCCACTTCCTGATTTCCTCTGAGGGAGACTGTCTTCCCACATCATCTCGTTATACCTCTGTACAGCTTTTATGACATTGCTATGTGACTGTGTTTTGAGATCTCTCTCTCCTTAATTATGTGCCCTCCTTAAAGGCAGAGATTTTTTTTTCCTTTTTGACCTAGTGTTTGGCACATATGCAGTCACGCAGGAGATAAGGCAATGAGTAGGAATCATCCTTGCTGTCTGGTAATTCACAGTTTATCAAGGAAAATAGACCTCTAAACTTATTAAATATAATGGAGAGTATTCTCCTATGCCAGAGGTAAAGTGTTGCAGGAGAGTGGAGTATAGTGATTGATTCCACTTGGAGTGGAGCGGTACCAGGGATGGTTCAGGGCAAATGACAATTGAGGTAGGGTTTTGAAGAATGAGTAGGAGTTCATCAAGCAGCTGGGAAAAGAACATTTCAAGTAATGAGAACAACTTAATTAAAGAGAGGAGCACATGAATGTTGAGGGAAACTGGATGGGATAAGAATTAAGAATGAGGTTCAAGTGGCCCACTTCATTCTCCCCAGGACCCCGCCTTCATCACCTTTACTCACCACGAGCTCTTTGCTTTGTCTGGAATTTCTTCTCCCTCCCCTGACTCCTCAGACCCAATCAGTCATTCCACGGAGTTACTGAATACCTATCATATGTCATGTGCCAAGGGAAGGAGGCAAAATTGAGTTCACAGATGGCTCTGAATGACATCATGGGAATGTTAGCCCCATATTGAAAATATAGACAAGAGAATGGTGTCTTACCAGATTCTTTTTGGATGGCCCAGATTATAGCTGCTGTAGATAAGAGAGGTATTCTTTTTTTTTTTTTAAGATTTTATTTATTTTGAGAGAGAGAGCACACAAAGCGGGGGGGAGGGGCAGAGGGAGAGGGAGAATCTCAAGCAGACTGCACACTGAGCCTGGAGCCCAACTGGGGGCTCAATCTAATGACCCTAAGATCATGACCTGAGCCAAAATCAAGAGTCAGACACTTAACCGACTAAAGCACCCAGGTGCCCTGATAAAATAGATATTCTTAACAATAGTGTTACAATTTATTGTCTCCTGTGATGAGATAAAAGTTTATCTCAAACCATGCTTAAGACAGTCAGAGAAAATATAGCTTTTTTCTTTTTTTTTTTAAACTGATCATCTTCTCTATCAGTTCCCATCTGTTGTTCCAGTTACTTTTGCTTCATGATAAATCTTTGGACGTGATAAAGCATGCCCAAAACTTAGTGGCATAAAATAACCATTTTGTTTTGCTCATAGATTGTGTGGGTTATGAATTCAGACAGGGCATGGCAGGAACTTGTCTCTCTTTCCCAATGTCTGGGGCCCCCGCCGGGAAGATTTGGATGGTGAAGGTGCCTTGGCTGTTAGGAACTGGAGTCATCTGAGCATGTCTTCACACATAAATGTCACCAGGGCTGGGATGATGCAGAGACTGTGCCCAGCTGGGGCTGCTGTCTGGGGCACCTGTAAGTGGCCTCTCCATGCAGCTTCCAAGTGACCAGACTTCTGACCTAGTGTCTCAGGGGCTCCAAAAGTGAATGTCTCAGGGGCTCCAAAAGTGAATGTCTCAGGGGCCAAATTGGAAACTTCATGGCCCTTTTTAATGGCCCAGCCTTAGAAGTTACACAGTGCTCCCTCTGTCACACTCCCGTGGTCAAAGGAGTCACAAGCCCACTTAGATTCAAGGAAGGTAAATAGGCTTACAACCTCCCGCTGGATAGAACATCAAAGAATTTTTGGGCATTTTTAAGTCTGTCATCATCATATCATAATTTTTCAGGATAAACAGTCTCCCTCGAGTCTTTTCAGAATTCAGCTTCCTCCTAGGAAGAACTCTTTGAGTTAATGCTTAGTCGTTCAGAGTTCTGCCCACTTCCCTTCCTCCACCCAAGATCTTGTTTCATCAAGGCAGGGACTTTGTATCATTTATCTCCAAATCCTTATCAGCCTGGAACAGTGTCTGGCAAACAGTTGATGCATAACACCTATTAGTGACTGCTTAATGAGAAAGCATCCCATGTCTCTGTGTGAGTTAGAAGAGGATCCGTGTGGATATCTACACTGATATCTGTGTGCTGTCCTCGGCTTCATTGTCTGGTTTGGAATATATCCTGGAGTTGTTTGCTGAGTTGTAACTAATTCTGTTTTGTCCTTTGGGTGTGATGTGCAGAAACCCACCATGGAGGCTGTGATGTGTTGTCTCAAAGTTCCCGTCTACGGAGAATTCTTTGCTTCAACCACAGCCCTCTGCTTCTCCAGCAGTCTCTTAGTAGCTTCTGAAAGCCCCGCATGCAATACGCGGGCTTTAGGGAGTGAGCAGTGCTGCCCCAAGCTCACCTTTTGGCCTCTTCCTGCTGCTACAGCCAAGCCTTGGCTCTCATACCATATATTATTAGCACAGAGCTGAGCAGTGACCTTGAGTAGCCTGAAGCCCGCGCCATGTTATGTCTGGGAGAACGGAGTCTTGATATTTCGGAAGCTCCATAGCTCCCTGAGTTGAACCTGCTTTGATGGGAGGGAGGAGCGCATCTGTGGGGAGCAGGCATATGAATGAGAATCATGTATTTGTTGATCTCTTCTCCCCCTTTCCTTCCCCATGGAGCCAGAAGGCACAGGCTTCTCTTTTACTTCCCCTCCGTGTCCAGAGCTGCTCCTGTATCACATCCTCCTTTCCAGCTCAAGCTTAGCTGCTAATTTAGGAGGCACTTTGTAGATGGAGTACGTGAAGAGAAACTGCTCTGTCAACCAGAGGGTACAAATTAGAAAACATTTAAAAAATACTGAAGTCTGAGTAAAATTTTATTATATTGAAGCCCAAGTAAAATTATGTAAAAAAAAAAAACAAAAACAATTGGTTCTAGACTTGCTTCCTTCCCCTAAAGCACATTTTCACAACTCCAGTATCACAAGGGAGTTTGGAAACTTTATACCAGGAAGATGTGGGGCATCGTCAGGACTCTGAAGTGTTTCCCTGTCCTTGCTGCTGACTTTAAAGAGTGAATTCCTGAGCCTCCGTTTTCTCTTCAGTCAAATGAGGATATGCTATCAGTCTTCTGACTGGCAGCTGTAACAAGTTTAACATGATCGTTAAATGAATACTCGGATGATTTGCATGGAAACCAGTTTCCATCCCATTCTTCCTACGAGTTCCTAACAACTGAGTGTTTCCAGCTGATCTGGAGAGCTTTAAAAAATTCAGGTTTCAGCCTGCTGTGGTCTAAGTAAATAGAACCTCTGAGGGATTGGGCCCCGGGGTGTGTGTTAAAAAATTAATTCGTGTGGCATGGCGTACCCCCGATCAAAAACCTCTGCAAAAAAATTAAAAGATGAGAAATACAATATCGTAACATTCTGAGAGTCTTTTTATGAGATTGTCTAAGCCTTCTGTTTAGGTTGGACTTGACCTCAAGTTAGAAATCATGTATTTATAGCTTGCTGTCGTGGCCTCCAAAGTAGTAATAGCCTTGCCAAGCCCGGTTTCATTTATTCCCAACCCTTTGTAAACTGAGAGAGCAGATGCAAAGCGCCTCATTTACATGAACGTTCAGATCAGAGCTTTCTATTAACTGGATTTGTGATCGGTAAGCTTTCAGCCTGTAAGTGCTGTGCACTCGTTATTGCGCTTGCAGTGTGTGGTGTTCATGAAAACAGTGCCTCTAAAGTGGCCCGATCCTGAACTAAGGAATTCGCATGGTGGTGGACACAGCAGGATCTACATTATCCTGAAGAAAACCGTAGTATCTTATCCTTGTGCAAAGGGAATGTGTAACAAGTGCCTAAAATGCCCGCTGCATGCAAGGACCTCTGCCAGGCATGGTGAAGAACTAGGACGTCCTAACAAGCAGTCCTACTGAGCTGACGTTGGTCACCACTGGGGATTTGTGTAGGGGGGACAGTCAGAGGGGCTGCAACTTTGTAGTGTCTCGGGGTTTTTTTCCCCAATAACAGCTTTATTGAGATGTAATTCAGATACCATAAAATTCGCCATTTTAAAGTGTATAATTCAGTGTTTTCAGTATATCCAAAAAGTTCTAGGACATCACCACTATTTAATTCCAGAACATTCTCATCCCAAAAGGAAACTCCATACTTAGTAAGCAGTCACTCGCCATTCCCTCCTCCCCAGAGCCCATGACAACCACTCTTCTGTTTTCTGTCTATACAGATTTGCCTATTCAGGATATTCCATATAAATGGAATCATATAATAAAATTTTGTGACTGGCTTCTTTTACTTAGCATAATGGTTTCCAAGTTCATCCATGAGGTAGTGTATATATGCTTCATTCCTTTTTACATCTGAATGATATTCCACTGTGTGAATAGATCACATTTTATTTAACAAGTTTAATGCGATTGTTAAACGAAGCTTGGATAATTTGCATGGAAACCAGTTTTCCATTTCATTCTTCCTAAAGGACCCAGTGGAATTGCTAGGTCATATGGTAAGCCTATGTTTAACTTTTCAAGAAGCTGCCAAACTATTCATCTCAGTTTTTTTAAAATAATAAGAATATATTCATGTGCTATTTTTGTACTTACAAATCAATTTTAAATTACTTTTAAAATAGAACAGTAAGTATTACAGGGGATGCTAAGAGTATATACCCAGTTCTGATTAGTATTCTCTGGAACTTGCCAAGTTCTGTTGTCTTTGTAAAAAATTAAAGTCCAAGAATCAAAACAGTAGAAGATCTACTTCCCTTCTATTAGAGTCTCTAAAAGAAAAGAGGGGGAAGAAAATGGGCTTGTTCTTTTTTTTTTTTTTTTTTTTTTTTTTTTTTTTTTTTTTTTTTTTTTTAAAGATTTTATTTATTTATTTGACACAGAGAGAGACAGCTAGAGAGGAACACAAGCAGGGAGAGTGGGAGAGGGAGAAGCAGGCCTCCCGCCGAGCAGGGATGGGCTTGTTCTTGACGTCAATCTCAGATGTTTCCCCCACAGTAAAATGTTATCTTCCCTGTTCCCATCTCAGAGCATGTTGATTGAAACTGTCCCCTCACGGAGCTCATTCTGCCCAGGAGCTAGTAGCTCTAATCTTGCTAGATTATGAGGACTTTGAAAGCAAAGACTGTCACGTGTTCGTATATGTAGTACCTGTAAAGCATATGCTTAATATATACCCATTAAAATGAATCTGAACTGTATTAACATCCTTAGACTTTTCAAGTTGATATTAAGAGGAAAACTTTTCTGATGAAGATACCCATAGTTCACTTCTCTGTTAAGTGGAGTTTCTCATTCTTCTGTTTCCACCCAAACAGCTATGGTTTAAGGCAAAGTAAGAGTTAACTGTTTTTTCTTTTTTCTTTTTTTAAAGATTTTATTTATTTATTTGACAGAGAGAGAGACAGCGAGAGAGGGAACACAAGCAGGGGGAGTGGGGGAGGGAGAAGCAGACTTCCCGCCAAGCAGGGAGCCCAATGTGGGGCTCGATCCCAGGACCCTGGGATCATGACCTGAGCCGAAGGCAGACGCTTAACAACTGAGCCACCCAGGAGCCCCTATTTTTTCTTTTAAAGAAATATAAGCAAAACTGGTGGTAGGAATAAGATCATTACATATTATGAAGTGTTTTCTCTCAGCATATCTGTAGCTCTGAAGGCAAAGGGTTGGTAAAGAGCATTTGGGTGAAGATAAGAGAAATTATTTTTTAAGAATATATTATGAGACACACACACACACACACACGTGTGTGTGTATGTGGACTTGCCTACTCGTATATAGATAGATTTCTGTATTCACACATAACACACAGACACAAACTTGTGTATTATCTCACTTAATCTTCATAGCAGCTGTAAGAGATACTTTTTTTCCCTCTGTTTTCTCTGTTTCATGGATAAGGAACTGAGGAATAGGGAATTTAGGAAATTTAGTAAGACTTCTCCATTAGAAAAGAAAGAAGACAGACTTTGACCCCAAGCTGTCTTCCTCCAGTGCCTGGCTGTCCTCTCTATTATTCTATGATAAGCACATGTTCTTGTCAGACAAATCTGAGTCTGAATCTTAGCTCTACTATTTAATAAGAATACGACCTTGGACAAGTGATCTAATCTCTTTCTGCCTCCTTTCTACATGAGGTAGTTGGCAAGTTGTGAGTCAAGTTCCTCGTTCCATTTTAATTCCCTCTGCCACTTCTTTGTGGTGTGTCTTTGCTAACATTACTGTTGACCATGTCCTTTTCTGGCTACATTGACAACTTTGCTTTCTCACCTCATTGAGAGACCAGGATGACTGTGGACTTAATTCTGCCTGACCCAGTGGGAAATACCTTGATAATATGAACTTGATGAGAGCTTGGAAATGTGATGGCCAATTTAGTTTGCTATCAGTGAAGAAAGAATATTGTACCCCAGACTTTAGTAATGCATATTTCAGAAAGTATGTATCTTCTGTGTGTGTATGTGCGTGTGTTTGGTATCTTAAGATCTTGACCAGTGCTAGTACATCTGGAGAAAGATGGTCAGGGGCTTGTGTGGGAACCAGGTCAAAAAAGGAGTATTTGGAGACTCAGAGACCTTTTGGTGTGAGGAAAATGAAAAGAAGTAGATTTCTTTTCTTCTAGCTATGATATTTCTTATGCTTCAGTGTTTGAGTTCATGAATTCTGTATCTTTTTCTTACTTCCCATGGATAGTAGTATGACCTCCTGCCTTTTCTGGAAGCCTGTTTATAAAGTCAGACCAAAGTTGCATTTAATGTATTTTTTGAGAAACATTAGAGAGTCTGAGAGAAAACTTTCGTTATGAGCAGAACCACAGCTCATAACAGCTAGTTTTGATCCCATACCATTGATCCTATTGGAATCCCTTATTATTAGTAGACATACAAATAAAATGAAAGTTTTCTGCTCTCAAATCTATAGGAATATATTAAAACTGGATGAATAATATTTTCCAGTGTTTTGAGCTGTTGGAAGAATAGACTTTATTATGACTAAGTCTAAACGGGGTTCATGATTACAATTGGCTGTGAAAAGATAGGAATGGGTTGATCTCCATGTATGGAGACTTGGCTTTGTGTAGGGAACTATGCAATACACAGTTACATAAATGCTGTTCTTAGAAAGTCCTTTAGACATAAAATTATAAGTACCCCTCTTATTAATTGTGCTAGGAAAAAAAAAAGGCATGACTCAAGTCTTCCCCTTTGGGGATCCAGGAAAGCTTTGTTTTGGAATATGGAGGCCCTGGCAGAAGAGGGCTAAGGAAATGTAGGCTTTTACTGAGTACCTACAGGATGCTTCGCACTGAGGATGTAAATAATACAGTCTTTGGTTTTCAGGAGCCTAGATTAGAAGGAAATCGATCAGTCGATAGCTACCTGAGACCCACTGAGAAAAGTGCTGCAGTGCAGATATAAACAAAGTGCTGTGAGAACACATAGGAGGGTACGACTAATTGAGTGGGAAAGATCAGAGAAGGCTTCTGTGAGATCTTGTATGAACCACATCTGGAAGGACCTTGGGGAGACTGGATTGGAAGGGGAGAAGAAAGGTATTCCAGCCGGAGACAACACCTTGTGAAACTGGGCCCTGCCATGATCAGAATGGAGCTGATGGGAGTGGGAGGGAGGATTGACAAGGTAGATGGCACCAAGTTACAAAGATTCTTGTATGTTATGTTAGGGAGTTAGAGTTTTTATTCTTTAAGAACAGGGAACTGAGGAGATACATGCGTAGATTTTAATGGCCTGACCTCAGACACGTGGTACAGCAACCTTTGGTTTTATGGTCACATAATTTGGGAAGCATTCCATTCTGTGTTTCTCTTTCTTGGAGATTTTATGTACATAAGTAGATTGAAGGCTCTGAAATGATAAATCCACTTAACTTGTTTAAAACTCAGTCAAATGTGTTTAAACATGGAATTCTTTATTTTTATTTTTTATTTTTTTACCTTTTAGTATCATGGTTAGGACATCTGATGTACAGAAAGGAGAAGGAGCAACAACAGGTTTCTAGAAAAGGAAGAAACTTGCTTGCTAATCTATCAATATTTGGGGACAGGATGGCAGTTAGGGAATGGGGAGCCATGTCTTTCCTATTTTCAGTTTTTAAAAAATTTTTTTTTAAGATTTTATTTATTTGAGAGAGTGAGAGTACAAGCGAGGGGGAGGGGCAGAGAGAGAGGGAGAAAGCAGACTCCCCGCTGACTGAGTAACTTGACACGGGACTGGCTCCCAGGACCCCGGGATCATGACCTGAACCAAAGGCAGATGCTTAACCGACTGAGCCACCCAGGTGTCCCTCAGTATTTTAAATTTTAACTTAAATTCAAATTAGTTGATATATAATATAGTATTGATTTCAGGAGTAGAATTTTGTGATTCATCATTTACATATAATAACCCAGTGCTCATCCCAACAAGTGCCCTTCTTAATACCCATCACCCATTTAGCCCATCCCCCTACCTACCTCCCGTCCAGCAATCCTCAGTTTGTTCTCTCTAGTTAAGAGTCTCTTGTGGTTTACCTCCCACCCTGTTTTTATTTTATTTTTCCTTCCCTTCCCCTATGTTCATCCGTTTTATTTATTAAATTCCACTCATATGAGTGAAATCATATGATATTTGTTTATCTCTGACTGACTTCCCTTAGCAAAATACATACTAGTTCCCTCCACATTGTTGCAAATGGCAAGATTTCATTTTTTGATGGCTGAGTAGTAGTCCTGTGTGTGTGTGTGTGTGTGTATTTGTATACCACATCTTCTTTATCCATTCATCTGTTGATGGACATTTGGACTCTCTTCATAGTTTGGCTATTGTTGATAGTGCTGCTATAAACATTGGGGTGCATGTTCTCCTTCGAATCAACATTTTTGTATCCTTTGTAAATACCTAGTAGTGCAATTGCTGGATCATAGGATAGTTCTATTTTCAACTTTTTTAGGAACCTCCATACTGTTTTCCAGGATGGCTGCACCAGTTTGCATTCCCAGCAACAGTGCAAAAGGGTTCCCCTTTCTATGCATCCGCACCAACATCTGTTATTTCCTGAGTTGTTAATTTTAACCATTCTGACAGGTGTGAGGTGGTATCTCATTGTGGTTTTGATTTGTATTTCCCTGATGAGTGATGCTGAGCATTTTTTCATGTGTCTGTTAGCCATTTGTATGTGTTCTTTGAAGAAATGTCTGTTCTATGCCTTCTGCCCATTTCTTAACTGGATTATTTTTGGGGTGTTGATTTTGATGAGTTCTTTATAGATTCTGGATACTAGCCCTTTATTTTTGCAGATATCTTCTCCCATTCTGTCAGATGCCTTTTAGTTTTGTTGTTTCCTTCACTGTATAGAAGCTTTTTATCTTGATGAAGTCCTGATAGTTCATTTTTGCCTTTGTTTCCCTTGCCTTTGGAATTGTGTCTAGTAGGAAGTTGCCGCTGCTAGGGTCAAAGAGGTTGTTGCCTGTGTTCTCCTCTAGGATTTTGATAGATTCCTGTCTCATATTTAGGTCTTTCATCCATTTTGAATTTATCTTTGTGTATGATGTAAGCAAATGGTTCGGTTTCAGTCTTCTGCATGTGGCTGTCCAATTTTCCAAACACCATTTGTTAAAGAGACTGTCTTTTTTTTCCATTGATATTCTTTCCTGCTTTGTTGATTAGTTGACCATAGAGTTGTGGGTCCATTTCAGGGTTCTCTGTTCTATTCCATTGATCTGTATGTCTGTTTTTGTGCCAGTACCATACTGTCTTGATGATGACAGCTTTGTAATAGAGCTTCAAGTCTGGGATTGTGATGACTTACGCTTTGCTTTGCTTTTTGAACATTACTTTGGCAATTTGGGGTCTTATGTGGTTCCATACAGATTTTAGGATTGTTTGTTCTAGGTCTGTAAAAAAAAATGCTGGTGTTATTTTGATTGGGATTGCATTGAATATGTAGATTGCTTTGGGTAGTATAGACATTTTAACAGTGTTCTTCCAACCCATGAGCATGGAATGCTTTTCCATTTCTTTGTGTCTTCAATTTCTTTCATAAATGTTCTATAGTTTTCAGAGTACAGATCCTTTACCTCTTTGGTTAGGTTTATTCCTAGGTGTCTTATGGGTTTTGGTGCAATTATAAATGGGATTGATTCCTTGATTTCTCTTTCTGCTGCTTCATTATTGGTGTACAGAAATGCAGCAGATTTCTGTATGTTAGTTTTATATCTTGCAACTTTGCTGAATTCCTGTATCAGTTCTAGGAGTTTTTTGGTGGAGTCGCTCAAGTTTTCTATATAGAGTATCCTGTCATCTCTGAAGAGTGACAGTTTGACTTCTTCTTTGCCAATTTGGATGCCTTTTATTTCTTTTTGTTGTCTGATTGCTGAGGCTAGGACTTCTATTACTATGTTGAACAACAGTGGTGAGAGTGGACATCCCTGCCGTGTTCCTGACCTTAGGGGAAAAGCTCTCAGTTTTTCCCCATTGAGGATGATATTAGCTGTGGGTCTTTTGTATATGGCCTTTATGATGTTGAGGTATGTTCCTTCTATCCCTACTTTCTTGAGGGTTTTTTATCAAGAAATGATGCTGTATTTTGTCAGATGCTTTTTCTGCATCTACTGAGAGGATCGTATGGTTCTTATCCTTTATTAATGTTGTGTATCACATTGATTGATTTGAGGATATTGAACCACCTCTGTGGCCCAGGGATAAATCCCACTTGATTGTGGTGAATAATCCTTTTAATGCACTGTTGAATTCGATCAGCTAGTATCTTTGTGAGAATTTTTGTATACGTGTTTATTAGGGATATTGGTCTGTAATTCTCCTTTTTAATGGAGTGTTTGTCTGGTTTTGGGGTCAAGGTAATGCTGGCCTCATAGAATGAGTTTGGGAGTTTCCTTTCATTTCTTTTTTTTTTTTCTTTTTTTTGGAACAGTTACAGAAGAATAGGTATTAAGTCTTTAAATGTTTGGTAGAATTCCCCTGGGAAGCCATACAAAAAAGAGCCATTTCCTAAACCTAAAGAGAGCCCTGGGCTGGGTGTGAGATGGTCTTGGTTCTTATTCTGGCTTTGCTGTGAAATAAGCTGTGTGCACTTGGCCAGTTCATTGTTTTGAGACTCATTCTCAAGACAGACAGTGCTGCCCGACCACAAATTAATTGGAAAGTGTGTTAAGCACTTTACATGCATTAGCTCATTAAATTCTCAAAGCAACCTAAACTTAGATACCTGAGATGAGAAAACCGAGGAATTGAGGGATTGAAAGAACAATTCAAGGTCACCTTTTAGTAAATGAAGGTTCTGAGGTAAGTGGGGGATGGGGCATTTCAGTGGAAGAAACCGTGTAAAGGCGCACAAGTGAAGAGGGTCAGGCAGTCTTCAGGGAACCACATGTATTATAATCTAGTGTGTAGCCCATTTGAAAGAATGGTAGGAAACAAGAAGGGAAAAGGTAGGTTTAGGCCAGGTCCTAGAGGGCCTTTGAATACTATAGGGTTTTTTGGGTTTTTGGTTTTTAAGTAAGCTCTGTGCTCAATTTGGGGCTTGAACTCATAACCCCGAGATCAAGAGTCAGATGTTCTACTGACTGAGCCAGCCAGGCGCCTCATGAACACGATGTTTTATTTACATTTTATTTTTTAGCCGTCACAGCATCTTTCTCATCCCAGTTTCCAAATGAGGCCTTACAAAGGCTTTACTTTTCATTCGGTGTTCACTGACTCTAAGATGGTATATATGTAAACACACAGTTATTTTACGTAGTACTAAGACAGAAAAAAAATCCCCTATTGAAAGAGTGCTCTTGGAGTTGGACGTGGATTTATGGCTGTCACTGTCTTACATACACAAAAAGGAAAATATCAGCGAAGTACGTTGGTAAAGGATTCCTAAAACTTCTTGATATTTGATTCCAGCCTTGAATCACTTTCTGACTCATTATCCACATTTTTCCACTTTTCTCCTCTATGCCATCAAGAGCACTGATGGTGCAACATTTCTTTAAAAAGTTCCATTATTATTGTCCTCATTCTTTTCTTCCAAGTCAATGACACATACTCTTTAGGTTTCAATGCTGGCACTTCCTTGATCTTACCAGAAGATCTAAACAAAAAATCTTATTACAGAGACTGAGATTTTGTATTTCTCCCTGAAAGGGACCTTGAATTATTTATTCTGGGTTGTACTTGAGCAGTCACACCACCAGAAATGACAACCAGGTGTACCCTGTTGACAGCTATGTTCCGACTTCAGCTTGAATGTAAGAAACATTCTGATTTTGATGTTAAAACATTCAAGTAAAAAAAGAAAAGGATTGGGGCACCTGGGTGGCTCAGTCGTTAAGCGTCTGCCTTCGGCTCAGGTCATGATCCCAGGGTCCTGGGATCGAGTCCCGCATCGGGCTCCCTGCTCGGCGGGAAGCCTGCCTCTCTCTCTCCCACTTACCCTGCTTGTGTTCTCTCTCTGGCTGTCTTTCCCTGTCAAATAAATAAATAAAATCTTTAAAAAAAGAAAAAAAAGAAAAAGAAAAGGATTTTAGAATTAATGAAATATGGTAGCTTATTGAAAGTCACACAGTGATAAAAGTCACAGGACCAGCATTCAGAAGTAAGGAATATGGATCCTGGAGCCATACTGCTTAGACCCTCCACTTGGGAGCTCCGCAACTTTGGGCAGGTTTCTCCACCTCTGAGTCTGTTTCCTCATCTGTAAAATTAGGATAGTAACACCTGTCTTAGTTGTTGAGAAGAAAAACTACAAGTGCTTGGGGAATAGTGCCTGGTACTTATTAAGCACTCTCTCTGGATACATATTATCTTCTGCTGTTAATAACATTATTTTTGACAGAACAAATCAATATCTGTGGGGCATTTAAGTATATCTTCTGTGCTTACTCTTTGGGCCTCTTTAGTAGAGGGAGAAATGTGAGACTCAGATCAGCTCCTTCACATCCTCACAGCTGGTCAGTGGCAGACCTGGACTTCTGGTTTTGTGCAATGCTCTTTGCATTGTTCTACTCTGTCTCCCTTCCTGCTGGTTCTGTCAGAAACATGGATACCGGGTTGTATGCTTTGCAGGGCTTTGCGGTGCTAGCCAATGGTCAGAGCGAATCGTGGTCTCAGAAGAGGCATTCACTAGTGCCCCTTTACTTGCAGTCCTGGAGGCGTTATCACCTTTGGCTGCCAGGTAGGTGTGTTTGCAGTTTAGGTATAGCTGGACGTCTTAGAGCATCAGAATAATTCTCTCTCTCATGCTGTCTATAAGATTGGATCTGCTTTGTGTTCTTGAGGATCACTTGATTTCTGAAATGAGGGTAATGTACAGGCATCATCCACCTAGTGTGAATGTCTTCTAGTGTTAAAAATATAGCAGGGAAGGGTCTCAGTCGGTTAAGCATCTGACTTCAGCTCAGGTCATGGTCCCAGGGTCCTAGGATCTAGCCCTGCATCAGGCTCCCTGTTCAGCCTGCTTCCCCCTCTCCCTCTGTCTGCTGCTCTCCCTACTTGTGCTTCCTCTCTCTCTGTCAAATAAATAAATAAAATCTTAAATATATATATATATATATATATATATATATATATATGTAGCAGAGAAGCTGGATTTGGTATGCCAGACCAAGACTTGGACCCTATGACCTGAGGGATGGGACTGCAGGGCCTGTCTCCTCCCTGAAGAGGCCATTGTAGCTTGCTCTGTGTCAAGCATGTCTAAGGGCTTCTGTGTCACCTGTCTACAGTCATGCCTCGTAGACTATCAGTATTTCTGCCGTTCTTTGTCTAAGCAGAGAGGGAAAGAGGAAAAAGTGAAGACAAAGTCAGTCCTTGGAAAAGCAGGATACACAGAAGAGGCTCTTCGCTCCTCCTTTCTTTCCCCCAGACTCGGTTCTTCCACGAAGAGCTGATTCTGTTGCCATCTCTCCTTTCTGCCACAGCCCTGGGGGTGTAGGGTATAATTAGTTATCTGGGGGCCACGTCTTTCTTGTTACGTTTGGCTCTTCGGTGTCCCTTTTCCCCAGCACCCTAGGTTGCTTGTTGTCTGACAAAGAGAAGAGAACACAAGACAGCACAGGATACCAGGGTTCAAGTGAGGCCCTGAGAGGAACCTCTCTCAGCAAGAACAAATGATGGCAAACAGATGAGTCTAAATTATAGATTCTTTTTCAGGACCAAAGGGCCGGATGAAGACAGGAAATAAATGAGAGACCTTGGCTTTGCTTGTCAGAGCCAGGTTCAGAGACAAGGTGTTCCTGATCTGAGGTCCCACAGCACATAGCATCTCTCTCCAAGTGGCATTCCTCAGCAGAACCTCAGAAACCTGGGTGCATCTTCTGTTTATAGCCAGATGCTTTTCTAGAAAGGTAGAGGCTTATTTTGGACAGATGATGATACTTAGCTTAACTTGATATCATGCGTTGTTGTGGCTGAAAGACTGAGCTTCAGAGTCAGACCCAACTGGTTTTAATCCTGGTTCTCCTGCCTAATAGCTGTGTATCTTAGGAGAATGTACTTCATCTGTGAAGCCTTGCTTTCCACAGCTACAAAATGGGAAGGAAAATAATACCTATCACAGGACTGTTGTATGAAGAACTGATACAATGTAAGGTCAATAAGGCATTTAGCTCCGTCTCTGGCTTACAGTAAGCAATCAGAGAAGCTAGTTCTGTCCCACACCACACTGCCCTCTTGTTCCCTACCAGTCAATGGCAGGGGCCCCTTTTCTCCTCTTTGAAAGAGCCAAGTTCTTCCCCACTTCAGGGCCTTTGCACTTGCTTCTCCTTCTGCTTGGAATAACTCACCCTCCCTAATGCCCTTCCCCATGTTTGGTTCCTTCTCACCCTCCTGGGGTCAGCGAGTATCTTCAAGGAGCATAGCAAGGTGAGGGTAAGGGCGTGGATTCTGGATTCAAATCCTGGCTCTCCCAGTTACTGACTCTGTGACCTTGGCCAAGTTACTTCTCTGCTTCCCAATTTCCTCAACTGTAAAATCTAGTAATAATATCTACTTCATTAAGTTGTTGTGAGGATTACTTGAATTACTATATGTGTCACACTTAGAAAAGTGGATGGCATGTAGTAAATCAAGCTCTGTAGGAGTGACGGCTATTACTACAAAATGTCACTATCTCAGATCTTCCTGGACCAGTTTATCCAGAGTTTCCCCCAAACCACTGTTCATTCTTTGCTGTGATCACTAACATGTTTGGGTATATTTCTGCTATGGTATTTCATGCTGTTTATCCTGCTTTCTGTCCCCCCTCCCTTCCATTGGATTCATCTGCTTTCTTTCATTTCTCTGTTTCTCCCATGGTTAGGAATTCACACATCCTATTTCTATTATTTTAATGAATTGTCTTGCATTTTTTTATACAATTTCCTTACTGGAAGCCTAAAGTAAAACATCTTTCTCCTCCTCGGAATTCAAAATCCTTAGAAATTTCTGCTTTAATTCAGCTTGTTCCTTTTATGTTCATCTTTATTATTGTCTAGTCATTTGTTTCCACCTTATTTTTCCACTCCCCAAATTAGTTGTCGTTCCTGTTTTACACTGTCAGTGCCTTAGATACCTGCATTTGCCCATTTATTTTACTATATTAGACATGTTGGTTGGAAGGATAAATGACCATAGTAGTGGAAGGTAAGAGTATAAACAGAAATGCAGTATCTTCTTAGCAAAATCTCTGTATTCAATGCCCCTAATGAAGACTGAGGCATCATAAAGCATATCTGGTTGTCACATGATATTTGAGTGCTATCTTATAACTGATCGTATATTAATTCAGCAGTCATGTCCCCACTGTGTTTATAGCCTCAATAGTATGTACTAGTGATGCAGCAGAGGATAAGAAGATCTCTGCCTCTGAAGAAGCCTGTACTTTATACATGAATAATAACAACTAGTACTTACTCATAGAAAAATATCTAGTAAACACTCTGTATGAGGCCATATCCTGAATAAGAGAGACAAGGTGCCTGAGGGTGGTGCTTACATTTGGGGGGGGGGGTGTGCACTGAAAGCAAAACGACAGCACAGAAGGGGATTAGGAAGTGTGTATGTATAGGGTACAGTTTCAAGAGAGACAGGCGAGGCCTGTGACTGAGAAATTGACTTTGAGTAAAAACTGAAAGGAGGTGAGGGAGGAACCATGCTGTTGTCTGGAACAGGAATTTCAGAAAGAAGGAACTGCAGGGGTGAAGGCTCTGAGTCCACAGATCATTTGGACAGCCCGTAAGGGGAAGTGTGGTAGGAGATGAAGCCAAAGAGGTAATGGGGAAATAGAAAACTTAGGCCATTGTGGGGAATTTCATCTTAGCTGAGTGAGGCAAGAGTGTTTATTACACTCATTATGAAGGAATTAAGTGGTTAGCTAATGGAATAAAATGCTCAATCTCAATATTCAATAAATATCCAACATATAAATAAAATAATATTCAGTCAAGTACCTCAGATACTATTTCTTCATACTGTTTTTTATGTGTCTGGATTGAAGATGATTTATCTTCTGTGATTTTGGAGTTTTTCATCCTTAAATTTTGAGATGGGAGAAGTTCCAGTTCCAGTGATGGTGAAGTCACTTTTATCAGATTCGATCTGCTGCAGAAAAAAAAGTTATAAGCTCTCGGCAAAATATTAAAAAATGATTGTCTGAAGTCACTGAAGAGCAAGCAACCAGAGCAGGCCAAAACTAGAGAGGATTTGACTTGTAAAATAAGGGATAGATAATGGATGACAGCCACAGTTGTGTGGCTTTTCTTTTGAGGGTGTTATTCCTCAGTTGGCCCAAAGCAGATGGCTGGAACTCAGAATTCCAAACCTGAAAAGTTTGGAATTGACAAAACAACTGGAGGTGGAGAGGGAAAATCCTGGAAGAGGGGAGCAACAGAGTCTATGTATAAACACCCCTCAAAATATTGGGTTCACCTCTGAATTGTATGTGGGTGAGTGAGACCTTCAGGGCCCAAGGAGGAAACAACAGCTGGAGGCCGAGTCTGCGGATCTGAGATTTGAGCTGCTGCCCAGCAGGGAGATCGATTTCGTAGTCAGAGACCTACTGGGTTGGAAGGGCGTAGGTAAACACCTGAAGTTTTTATTGAGACCTTGGAAGGCCCACAGCTTGGAGTTACAGATGCTATCCCTAGACAATACAGGGAATCACCCTACAACTAAGGGGAAAACCAAAACACACCTGTCCCAACAAAGCACAAAATGAAGCCTCCACAAATTTGAGGTTCTCCTTTAGTAAGTCAACTGCCTGCCAAACAAAATTACTCTTCAGAGAAAGATAATGGAATCCATAATCTCCTCAATGTATCATCCACAATTAAAAAAAAAAAAGATTCAACATGTGAGGAAACTGGAAAGTATGTCCATACTCAAGGGAAAAATCAGTTTTTAGAGAACTACAAACAGCCCAGGTGTTAGAATTAGGGGACGGGAGCTTTAAAGAAATTATTATAGGGGCACCTGGCTGGCTCAGTTGGTAGAGCATGTGACTCTTGATTATAGGGTCAAGAGACCCACGTTGTGTGGAGAGTTTAAAAAAATAAAATATTCGGGGGAAAAAAATTGTGATAAATACATTCATGTGTACAGCAAAAAATGAAGGTAGTGGGTGAATAGATTGGGAATTTCAGTAAAGATTTGGAGGTTAGGGGTGGGGATCCAAATGGAAATTCTGGAACTAAAATAGTGTAAAATAAATTAGTGAGATTAACAGAACATTGAAGAAGAAAAGACAGGAAAAATGACATAAGTTCAAGAGAAATTATTCAAACCAAAGTACAGAAAAAGAGTTAATAGAGAATGAATAGAAGCTCATTGGTTTCTGGGGTACTATCAAGAAATCTAATATATGGGGGCGCCTGGGTGGCTCAGTTGGTTAAGCGACTGCCTTCAGCTCAGGTCATGATCCTGGAGTCCCTGGATCGAGTCCCACATCGGGCTCCCTGCTTGGCAGGGAGTCTGCTGCTCCCTCTGACCCTCCCCCCTCTCATGTTCTCGCTCACTCTCATTCTCTCTGTCTCAAATAAATAAATAAAAAATCTTTTAAAAAAAGGAAATCTAATATATGTATAATTGCAGTTCCAGAGGAGGAAGAGGTGGAGGGGGAGCCTAGGGCAGAAAAAAATATTTGAAGGAATATTAGCTGAAATTTTGCCAAATTTGACCACAAACAGAAACCCACAAATCCTGGAAGATTAGGTAATTCCAAGCAGGGAAAACTGCAAAGACACGCATAGGCACATCATGGTCAAACTGCTATTAACAAAATAATAGTAAAAATAAGATTTAATAAATCTTAAAACTAGCCCAAAGGGGTAAACACACATATACACACATATTACCAGAATGACGGCCAACTTTTGTCAGAAATAGTGGAGGCCAGATGACAATGTAATAACATCTCCACAGTCCTGGAAGAACACTATCGTCTTTGACCCTATACCTAGGGAAACCTTATTTTTTATATATGAGGGCAAAATAACAACATTGTCAGATTAAAACAAAAATATAAACACAAACTGAGAAAACTTGTTACCAGATGACCCACAATATTAAAAAAAAATGCTAGAAGAAATAATCCAGACTGAAGGAAATTAGTATCAGATGGAAAGTTAATTCTATAGGAAGGGAAGAAGGGTGGGCAGAAGATATAAGTATATGACTAAATCTAAAAAAAATTATTTTTTGTCAATTTTTAAAAAGTCAGTTGTCTTTTTATTTTTTATTTTTTTAAAGGTTTTATTTATTTATTTGACAGAGAGAGAAAGAAAGAGAGCGAGCACAAGCAGGGGGACCGGCAGGCAGAGGGAGAAGCAGGCTCCTTGCTGAGCAAGGAGCCTGATGAGGGACTTGATCCCAGGATCATGACCTGAGCAGAAGGCAGATCCAATTGACTGAGCCACCCAGGCGTTCCAAGTCAATTGGCTTTTTAAACCAAAAATAGTAACAGTGTATTTTGGGATTTATAGCATACATAGAAGTAAAATATATGACAGAAAAAATATATTTGTATGATAGCATGAAGGATGGAATGGGGTATAAATGGAATTTGACGTTTCTTGCATTATAATCTAAAGTGATATTATTCTAGCTATACTCTGATTAATTCAGGATGCATATTAAAATCTTCAGAACTAGCTCTAAAGAGAGAAAAAGAGGGAGAGAGAAGAGGGGGATAAAAGCTTAAAAACTTGATTGAAAGAGGAGAAGAAACAAAGTCTACTTAAACCCAACTATGTCAATAAATATATTGAATATAAATGAGCTAAACTAATTAAATGACCGAGATCATTACATTGGATAAAATCCAAGACTCAACTACAGTTGTATATCTCAATTTGAAGAGAAAAAAAAGGCTTATGTAAGAATATTTATAGCCGTTTTATTCATAGTTGTCAAAAACTGGAAACTTGGGGTGCCTGGGTGGCTCAGTCGGTTAAGTGGCTGCCTTCGGCTCAGGTCATGATCCCAGGGTCCTGGGATCGAGCCCCGCATCGGGCTCCCTGCTCAGCAGAGAGCCTGCTTCTCCCTTTCCCTCTGCCTGCCACTCTGCCTACTTGTGCTCTCTGTCAAATAAATAAATTAAAAAAACAAAACAAACAAACAAAAAAAAACTGGAAACTCCCAAATGGGCACTGTATTCCACAACTGCAGAATTCATTTTTTTTTTCCAAAGATTTAAGTAATACATGTTCAGGTCATACATGTGAATCACAGCTAAACTTTATTTAATTATCTTGTCAGTCAAATGAGGTAGACTGTGGCATCCTCCTTTTTGTAACTCAGGAAACAGGCTTAGAGGAAGACTGATCTTGTCCAAGATGGCAATCATAATGAGAGGAGGGACGTGTCTTAGCATGAAGACAAACTGAACATCTGTTCAACTTGAAAACTGTTCTTTCTACTCAAGAACTTAAAAAGTGAGTTAGAGTACTGGATCTAGAAGCCAAGTCTAGAACTAGAACTCTATATCATCTTCTTAATACTTTCTAACAGAAATTTTTGTAAAAAGCCATTTGCTCCCTGTTGTCAGTCCAAACAGTGGGAATCTGTTTTATTGATCAACTGGGTGATAAAACTGTTTTCTAACAGAAAGCCTTCCCTTTTTTATTTTGCCGCCCCCCCCCTTTTTTTTTTTGAGTTTATGCTTACTAAGGAGGAAGCCAAGGCAAGGAAACAGCCAAGAATATTTTAATTGAGTCAGGTGGGACCTGCTTTAATCAAGTCTTCAGTGTTGCAATTTCTGGAAAGTGCCTTGCAATCTCTTATTAATCTTGCCGAATCAGCATTTCAATTTGGTACTCACAGGTGTTTAGAGAGTCATTGATGAACTAACTAGCTTTCCTATGGAGAGTAGTTGAAACCTCTGGAGGACAGCAGTCTTTTTTTTTTTTTTTAATAAAGATTTTATTTATTTATTTGACAGAGAGAGACACAGCGAGAGAGGGAACACAAGCAGAGGGAGTGGGAGAGGGAGAAGAAGGCTTCCCGCTGAGCAGGGAGCCCAATGTGGGGCTCGATCCCAGGACCCTGGGACCATAACCTGAGCCGAAGGCAGACGCTTAACAACTGAGCCACCCAGGCGCCCCTGGAGGACAGCAGTCTTAAATTAGACTGAAGAAGTGTGCGATCACAGTAGAAAATAATATGAATGGAGGGAATTATTGATTGATGGTTCAGAAGTCTAGATAATCTTAAAAACTTGTTTATTCCAGTTTTCCTTTTGGGTATATAGTGAAGAGTTGTTGATTGCTTCCCCTATGTCCATTGCCCCCTTTCTCCTTTCTAGCAGCACCTTTATTTCTATTAAGACATCTGTGTGGTTCTGGGAAAGCTGGCTGCATCTGCCCTTAAGATTTGGCCAGTCAGCCCGTTCCATTCCCTTGGCTAGCATGATTATTTTGGATTGGGCAAGTGGCCGAAGCAGGTGCAGTCTGGGTAAACTCTTATTGGTGTGCTATGTGGTTGTGATTTGGTTAATACAAGAAGCTATCAGTGATGACTCTAGGCTAATGAAAGAGTTCACGCTATGTGGATGTACCATTGGAGTGAAGGGGGTAAGAGAACCAGGGCCTTCCCATCAGGGCTGCTGTGAGGATTGAATGGGATCTTGTCCATAAAGCATCTTGCAGAAAGTCTGGCATAAAATATAAATTCATGTTTTAAGGGCTTTTGAGTTACTAATGACAGAAACTACCTCAGACAAATTTAAGGAAAAAATAGAAATGTATTGGAACAATATTATGGAAGCTCTCAAAATTGAAGAAAATGTTGCAGATACCTGGGCAAGTCTAGGGATTTTGGACCCAGAATCATATTTTGGTGCCCCCAGGACTCTCTTGTGTCTCATTCCTGCCTGTCTGTGGTAAGATTTCTTTTCTCAGAGAGGTGATAAGAAAGAAAGTCACCAGCAGCCCCCAGTGTTCCCATCTTTGTGACCCAAAAGGCATGGTCCTTACTCCTGGAACTCCAAAGTGAAAAATCTTGGGAAAGGATGCTGACCTCTTGGGGCATACTTACACCCCTGGACCATTGGCTCTGGCCAGGGATTGGACAACTTGCTAGGTCAGAGCAGGACCACATGTGCTCCATCGGACACTCCCTAGGAAGGTGTGGGGGCTGTGAGTGGTAGCCTCACCCAGAATCATGTTTGCATTGAGTAAAAAATGATTTCCCCGAGGTGCCTGGGTGGCTCAGTCGGTTAAGTGACTGCCTTCAGCTCAGGTCATGATCCTGGAGTCCCGGGATCGAGTCCCACATCGGGCTCCCGGCTCAACGGGGAGCCTGCTTCTCCCTCTGGCCCTCTCCCCTCTCATGTGCTCTCTCTCTCTCTCATTCTCGCTCTTTCAAATAAATAAAATCTTAAAAAAAAAGAAAAAAAAAAAGGTTTTCCCCACATGGTGCTGAATAGTAAAACAAGTGTCCATACTTATTCACTGTTGCTTTTCTTTCTAAACAGATGTCTTCTCCTTATCTTTCTAATGGGGGCCAGGCGGGAAAAATGGGATGTTAAGTGTGAATTTTATTGTTCACTCACTATGTAGTAAGAAACTTTTACATGTGTTAGCCTATTACATCTCATTTCATCTTTACTACAATACTATGTGGTAGATAATACTACCATTTCAGCCAGAAACAAGCTCAGGCTAAGAAACTAGCCCAGGACCACAAAATATAGATGTGATAGAGCCAGTAGCTGAAGCAGGGTCCCCTTGTCTCTGGAGTGTACCATGCTCCTCTGGATGAAGTAAGCTATACTTACCTGTTCAACCTTAGTCACTCTCGTCCTCCCTCCCCATCATGAGCCTGCATTAGAACTTGAAATGGGTTTCTCCAGACTTATAAGGACATTCTTGTCTCATCCCATCGCAGACAAAGGGTGTGTTCCCCATTTTATAAACTGAAGTGCTTGGTGTCGACCTAAAACCGGAGAACACATTTCTAAAAAGAGCTTTTTACTTATACTGAAAAAGCTGTAACAAGATCTACGTGGCCTGTATTTGAATCCCAATACTGATTGACTAGGCAGTGTGTTCTGAGCCTCAATTTGCTCATCCATAAACTGAGGCTAGTGATAGAACCTAGCTCACAGGGTTTGTTGTGAGTATTAAATGAACTGATACATAAAGTGCTTAGAACAGAGTCAAGTACACAGCAAGTAATGAGTGTATCAGCATTAGCTCTCAATTAGAAGTATTACTGTTGAGGGGCGCCTGGGTGGCTCGGTCGTTGGGCGTCTGCCTTCGGCTCAGGTCATGATCCCAGAGTCCTGGGATCGAGCCCCACATCGGGCTCCTTGCTCAGCGGGAAGCCTGCTTCTCCCTCTCCCACTCCCCCTGCTTGTGTTCCCTCTCTCGCTGTCTCTCTCTCTGTCAAAAAATAAATAAAATCTTAAAAAAAAAAAAAGAAGTATTACTGTTGAGGCTCAGTCAGAAGAGCATGCGACTCTTGATCTCGGGGTTGTGAGTTGGAGCCCCATATTGGGTATAGAGATTACTTAAATAAAGAAAAAATTTTTAAGTATTACTGTTTTTCATCATTAATGAACTCTTCTGACTAATGCCAAAACAGGCAGCCTTTTTACTTAAGGAATCTTCATTTTGCTACTTAGGATCACATCTGGGATGTATGCACTTGGCTCTCAAAGGAGTTGAACCCGCCTTACCGTAATCCAAGGCAGAAATAAACTACTTATGATCCAGGAACCACAGTTCTAAGGGGCAAGCAGTCTCCTGACTGTGTGGTCCTGTTCACACACCTATTATGAACATTTCCTCCACATCTCCCCTAATCTACCTGCATGCTGATCTCTGAACACACAAGTTTAAATAAACTTATCTCTGCCAGATCATTCAGACTGTGGGAAACACATGAGTCTGGAGTGCACAAAGTTATTGCCTCTAAGGTGATTTGGCAGAAGTGTGATAGAGTGTGGGAGGGTCTGAGCTTATGTGGTTGGGGCTGGAATCCCACGGAGAGTCTATGTACGTAGCTTCTGAATGAAGTGGAATACAGTTTCCTCAATGAAGAGCTGGGGGCACATGGCAGAATTTCAGGGTTGCAAGGCCCTCAGAATCTGAGGGTATGTGACACCATAGTCATGGAGTCACAGAAGGAAATGAAGGACTTGTTACTCTCTCCGACTTTGTCAGCTTGACAGGTTTCAGGGTGTCCCAGTGCTGGGGCCCCTTTCTCTGTCTCTCTCTAGCTCAATTCAGATTGGTGCCTGATTCATCTGTAATTGATGAATTTCAAGATCTTGCCTCTACATCAGCAAAGGTGGGAACTACATCTCCATATGTTGTTAGGCTATTCAGTGATTGCTCTGGTGTGTTTATCAATTTCTCTTTGTAATTTTTTTAAAGATTTTATTTATTTGTCAGAGATAGATGATAGATAGATAGATGGAGGGAGAGACCGAGCACAAGCAGGGGGAGCAGCAGAGGCAGAGGGAGAAGCAGACTCCCCGCCCCAAAGCAGGGAGCCCGATGTGGGGCTCAATCCCAGGACCCTGGGATCATGACCTGAGCCAAGGGCAGATGCTTAACTGACTGAGCCACCCAGGCGTCCTTCTCTTTTTAGTTTTGCCATTATTTGCTATACAGTTAAATGATTTTTCCATGTTAAACATTTACAACAAAAACTTCCCCCATGTCTCTGCAACTGAAAATACATTTTATCCTGAGGCAGAGCCTTGGATTTTTCAAACTGTATCTGGATCAAAAGTCAGCCTACTTCAAAGTCAAAATGAATACTTACAGCCTTTGATTTCAAAAAGCTTATAGGATGGATGAGAATATTTTGTAATAGTAGTTTAATTCCAATGCCTGAATATTGCCAAGTGTGCAGTGTATGGTCTTCCCTTTGTTACACATGTTCCTGGGTGTGAAATAGAATTTTCCTTATAGGAGTGAAAACAATATTTGCATACAATTGGTGCTGCTCTTGCTATGAGATCCAGCTCAGCAACTGCATTTTGGCATCAGTTCCCATTCCCACCCCTCTGCTTGTGGTATGCATAGAATTAATAAAACCCTAACATGTTCTTTCTTAGCTCTTAGTTCCCAAATGTGTCTACCCACCCCTGTAGAATAATGGGTGTCACCTTCATACTTCTGTAGAACTACACATATCCTCACATTACAGTACTTACCACATTGCTTAACAGTTGTATATGATCTCTCTTGAGCTGTAGCAGAATATCAAAATTTTGAAGATAGGGACATTCTCATTCATCCTTTTATTTTTGGCATTCAGCACAATGCCTAGCAAATAGTAGGCAATCAGCAAATATTTGAGTGAAACATCATTTTATACATAAAGAAATGGAAGATTAGTGAGGTTTAATGACAGACAAGTCAGTGCAGGACTAGAAACAGAACCCGTGCCCTGTCCTGGGTCTTTCCATTATAGTAGGTGGTTTTGGACATGGGCAGTAGACAGTAAGGTCCTACAAAGACATAATTTTATAATGAGTTCAGAAATGGCACAACAAAAGCCAAACCTGTAACAAATACAAGATTGTTTGTATTGTAAAGCCTGGTCTTTAACTTTTGTTTTTCTCTGAGAGTTGAGACGAGGTCATGAGATCAGACAGACACATACAGTAGTCAAGTGTATGGAAAATCTTTATTGAGGAAGTGGTATTTTTGAATTACAAAACTAAATTGGGATCAACTTGACTTTTTTAAGTCACTTGTTGGAACGTGTGACTGCACTTGGTCTGTTTATCATGTGTTACAGTATGGTATTAGCTCAGTCAGACCTTCTGATTTGTCAGATCTTGGCCAAGTGGTCTCACAGAAGGTAAACTGGGACTGGAATGTTGCACTTACGAAGGCAAGTCCTTCAACAAGCATACGTTGATACCAGCTATGTGTCAGGCACTGTGCTAGGCTGGAGCAACAAAGAAGCTCCTTGCCTCAGGGGAGCTATTAAGTCAGCTTTCTCCCTGAAGTGAACGACTGCACGAAGTTGTAAATTCTGTTACAGAGGTATATGTAGGTAATCTAACAACAGAGGAGCCGAGGGGTGGAGAGGACCTGGTCAATAATAATAATAACAATAATTGCTACATTAATTGAGGACCATGTTAGGCACTAATTGAAGAAATTTTGCATACATTACTTAAGTATTTGCTTATGTTTTTGGACGTTATCCTTGTCTTGGGCCCCTTTGATATATTAAAGGATTTTTATCTCTGCGTTCAGAAACTTTGACCTTTTTTGTTTTATGACTTGTGCTGTTTTATTTGATCAAAGACAGTCATTACAACCACCTGGCAGCTTTAGAGCTGGCTGTTTACATAATGTGTATCACAGGGAAAAGTTATATCACTATTTACTGTTTCCCCCTTACTTTCTCCCTGGCTTCCAAGGTGCACAGACTCTTGCTTTCTGGGTCTTCTTCCAGGACTCTACTTTAATAGGTTTAATGGAGGGAAAATGTAAAAATTAGGAAGACACAATAATAATAAAGAATTGGAAGATGAAGAGGAAAGAGTGCAGATTTACAACTGGGTTTTGAAGGTTGGGGGGCAGGGTAGGTTGGTGAGTGAGAGACACTTGAACAACTATAGTAATTGGTGAGAAGATAAAAAGTGTGGGTTATAACTTTGATTGCTTTTGATACCCATTGAGAAATCCCAAATAAAGACTAGAATTACTTTCTCTTTTTCTTTCTTTTTTTTTACCGTGGATTGCTGGAATGATGGCTTGAAGTACCATTCTGCCCAGGACTAAGGCACCTAGATTGCTGGGGTTTATTCAGGTTACACATATCCTGTCTCTCCACTTTAGCTGGCTTTTGTCCCTTTCTGTGCTTAGTAGTTTTTCTTTTTAGGCAAGAAACTGATAAATGAGGAATTCTTACATTCTTTTTAAGAGTTTTTCCTGAAAGAAAAGTTTTAGAGTGAGCCTAGGGAATAACATAAGCCTTATGTATCTGCTATTGAATCTTGGGGGGCTGGTTGAATTTATTGGAAATACTGTTATTCTTTACTGTAGAATCAACTAAGACTTGGATGTCTTTCTTATTTATTGCATTTGTGGATGCAGCTGCAATCCACTTCTGTTCCAGGGGCCACAGAAGCTCTTAATCTCTCACCAGCTCCAGTGGGTATCCCTGCAGGTCTAAAGCAAAGGCAGGAGCCTAAGAACTGAAAAAGAGAAGCTGATGTGAAAGCATTTTATAAACTTTCAAAGGACAGTATTTTGTACAAAGCCTGGCATATAGCTGGCATTCAGTAAAAGTGTGTTGAATGAAGAGGGGAAGAAAGCAGATGCCTTTCACTCACACCAGATACCGCTTTTCTGATCCTCCCACCACCACCACCAAAAAAAAAAGAAAAAAACCGTTCTCTTACAACTTGGGACATCTGCCAAAGAGTTGCCCAAATCACCTGTAACTACGTACAGATTGCTCACGTTGTGGGCCACCATTCAGTAAGTTTAGAATTGTGCTTGATTGCTAGCAATAGAAACTCAGCTCTAGTGTCTTAAACATGCAAGGGTTATTCTGTCATGTAAAAGAAATTCAGAGACTGGAATCCAGGTTGGTGTAATGGATCTGTGGAGTCTTCAGAGACCTAGGCTGCTTCTGTCTTTGCTGCTGGGGACTTTCATCCTTAATCAGCTGGGAAAGCTCTTTTCCCTTCCTGTTGCTACCCAGCATGTAGAAATAAGGGTGGTGTTCCAAAAGTCAACTTGTCCCAAAAGGTCCCAAACACAGAGTGAACTGCTGCTGAATCTGTCCTATCTCTGCTGTCTATGTAATGTTTAACAGAAGTACTAACACTGAAGGAAATCTATGTTCTAGACAGATTTCCCAGTAGTTTCAAAGTAGTTTCTTTATCCTAGGGAGAGAAATAGGCCATTGATTCTCTCTGGCTGCTAAGTTATCAGAGAAGAAAGAAGCAACAAGTCAAAGGACACTGCTCTCAGGGTTCAAGTGTCCTGCCCTTGGAGCCTCCCAGGTAGTGTGTATGTCCCTCAAATGAGTAAGAGAAGCTTCTATACCAGGGAAAGGAAACTGTCATTTATATGTCCCTCACATGCATGGTTTGCATGGTCTCCCTCCAGGCAAAAAGTGCCCTTAGAGATCCAGAAAAGGATGAGACCTTTCAAACCATAGGAGCTGTGGAACTGAGCAACCTTGGTCAGGTTAGTAGCATAGACTAACACCATGCCAGTCATCATTTATACTACTTGAGTCCTTACAATATCCTGCAAAAGGTAGTGGGATCCCCATGTTATGTTTAAGGGAACTAAAGTTTTAGAGGGATCAACTTGCCCAAATGTGACCATGTAGTAAGGGATGGGACTGGGATTGGAATGCATATCTGCCTTTGCTTTTTCTCCCCCCTCTACATTTCTGGCTTAACAGTTGCTGGACTAAGTTAAAGGAGCCTCATGGGTCCCTTAAGTGACTTTACTAATAGTCATATGAAAGGGGATCTCCCCTAAGAATTGGTGTTCGGAGTTCTGGTACATTCAGCAAATGTGTGCTCAGGCTCAGCTATGAACAGGAGCTGTGCTAAGCACCAGAGGGGTGACATGAAAGAATCAATAACCCTCTCCTCAAGGAGCTCCCAGTGAGTATCATAGTATAAATAATGCTGGCCAGAATTAAGTTAGTGTAGTCTGAGGTCTCCTGGTGGAGCATGGAGGGCATCAAATGAGGGGAGAAGAATCAGCCTCTCTGAACCGACAGGCAGAGCCATGTCGGTCAAAGGGATGCCTAGCATCTCCTTTAGCCACCCAGGTTCATTTAATCTTCACGTAGCCATGGAGTATCCCAGTTACATGGATGAGCAACCCACCCAAAGTTTCCCAGCAAGCAATGAACTGTCTGGCTCCAAGTCCCTGCCCTTTTCATTAGGCCACTGAGTACAGAATAAGTACATTTTTCTAGGGCTGGGCTCTGGTAGGATCTCCGCTGTGCCCACTGTGGAGAGAGCAACAGCTCGGAGACCTCGGCTCCATCTGACCAGACCCAAAAGGGGTCTGGCTTCTCCTACCACTTCCAGATTCAAAGCTAGAGTGTGTTCTTGCCCAGTGAATATCCAGAGGGGCTGGGGAGCACAGCCTGGAGGTAGGGGTAGCTAACACCTCTGACCAAATTGTTGGAAGCTAGGGAAGGGAGGGAGCCAGCAGGGAAACTGCTTACTCTGCTTTTCTCCTCCTCCCCTTCCCACTTCCTCATGTACACTGTACTCAGCTGCAGAAGTTCTGTACAGTCTATCCTTTTTTTTGAGAGAGAGAGAGTGCGAAAGAGAGGAGAGGGGTGGGGGAGGGGTAGAGGGAGCAAGAGAATCCTAAACCATCTTCAAGCCGAAATCAAAGAGTCAAGTGCTTAACCGACTGAGCCACCCAGGCACCCCTGTATGGTCTATCCTGAAAAATTCTTAATGATCTTGCAGTTGGTTATGTTTTCATGTTAAGCTATAGCCAGTTTATCAATGCATAGCCTTGTGTTTCCTTTCCTTCTTACTCTGCCTTGCTAATCTTTATTCCCTCTCTGCTCTGACATTTCAACACCTGAATAAAGCAGGTAAGTTTTGCCTTAGGCTCTGTTTTCTAGGGAACCCGAGCAGGGTAGTGTTCAATGAAAAATAAGTATCTTTCCCATCTCAGACCCTTGCCCAGTTTACCCTGTTTTGTACCTTGTTTTTCTTCACTATATTTAACAGTATAATAGTAGGTAATATTTGAATGCTTATGTGCCAGACTTTAAGTCCTTATGATTAATGTGCACCTATGAGATAAAATAAACCATGGAGATAGTTCCATATGAGCATGTACAGATCATTTGCATTTGTTTTATTTTTTGAAGGAATGATTATCACTTTTTTAATAAAGATTTTTATTTATTTGACAGAGAGAGAGAGAGTGAGAGCGCACCAGCAGAGGGAGAGGGAGATGCAGACTCCCCGCTGAGCCGGGAGCCTGCAGCCTGATGTGAGGCTGGATCCCAGGACCCTGGGATCATGACCTGAGCCGAAGGCAGACACTTACTGACTGAGCCACCCAGGCGCCCCTGTTTATCACTTTTGTTAAAATAATACATGTTCATTATAAATCAAAAAATGGTGAAAAATTAAAAGAAGCAAAAATTCACCCAAACCCCACTGCAAGTAACCATTAAGCAAACAACATTCCATGCAGTTCTCATGAACCTCAAGTTTTCACACCAACTGTATAGGATACCATAAGTGTAATTGCCTTTGTTATTTCCGTAATTTGCTGGTATGTAAAACATGTTTCTCTCCCTCCAACCCCAAAATTGTACCCAGATACTACCTTGTGTCGAATGCCCCTGTAATGCCGGTGAAAATCTCTGGGCCAAAGCAAAAGGTATTCAACAGCAAAGTGAACTGTGATTTCTCTGAGGAGAATGAGCACACAAAATATCACA
Organism: Neomonachus schauinslandi; assembly: GCF_002201575.2. Lineage (NCBI taxonomy): Eukaryota > Metazoa > Chordata > Mammalia > Carnivora > Phocidae > Neomonachus > Neomonachus schauinslandi. The sequence continues at coordinate 57,809,042 of NC_058413.1, read as the reverse complement.
GAGGTGGGAGTTACACATCCTAGAGTTTTATTAACCAAAAGAAGCCATAGGTCACACACAGCTGATCAGAGGTCTATTACAGTTTAGATTTAAATTTTGCTACTAAGTCATGGCTCAAAAGTAGTAGAGGCACTGATTTATCATTAAGATCATGGACACTGCAAAACCACCCCAGTTAAAGAGCAACACAATCCTGTTTTGAAGGCAGGAGTGACTCAGTTCCTGATGTAGTGAGTGCCAGTGATTAAGGGAATCAACTGGAGACCAGCACGGATGATGAGTCTTCCTGGCACTGGGGATGAATTAGCTGACTTTGAAGATGATTTTCCAGAGTCTGAGGTTGAAGAATAAAATGTATACAATTAAATTTTTTCTTATTTTCTTTTTTGTTGGTTATCATGCTGTATAGTCCTTTCTATAGGTGTATGCTCATATTCATTTAAATACCAGCTTCTATTAGAGTACATTATTTCCTTTCACTTGCTATGTACAAATAGTGACATCCTTGCTTTATATGATATGCTTTGTTCCAGTTTTTATAAAAATATTTACTTACATTGTGGCTACCTGTATAGTAATTTGTATATATTTATTTTAGATTGTAGCAGGCTTTTTAATCACCAGTACCGTATTTCTGTGACTTCTGGACAAATGTGATTTAGCTGTAGAATCAATTTCTAGTAGAATTTCTGAGTCAGAGCATGTGTATTTAAATTGTGATAGACACTTTCAACTTACCTTTGAAAGAAGTGATGAGAAATGAAGAAGGATGGAGTGGTTCACTTTTTCCATATATTTTTAAGGTTTTTTGGGTTGTTTTGTTTTGTTTTGGCTTGGTTTTTTGTTTTTTTGCCTAGAATAATAGGCATAAAGTCCCTGCTTTGGGAATTTGAGGTGACAGAACTTTTCTGAATATCTTTCCAGATAGCAAGCAGATGGGAATTAATCATATTAATGAGCAGTGTTAATCTGTGGATTGATCAGACAAACCAGCAAGGCAGCTATCTAGGTAGTGTTGCTGTTTGTGGACTTTGTGGTTGAAGAAAGAGGTCTAGCCATTTTTAGTAGGGAAGTACCGAGGCACATGTCCACAGGTCAATGTAGCCAATAAGTACTATGAGAAATAAACAATGAGAGAATTAAGAATATTCTGGAGTATTTTCTGAAGGAGGCCTTCACCTCCTTGATGCTTGCTCAGATCTACTCAGCTAGAACTGGTTCCTCCTCAAGTCCTATAGCACTTAGTTTATGACACTTAATGTAGTGACTGTCTCTCTAAACCAGAAATCATGGTACATGTTCTAAGACAGAGGTCATAAACTGGTATCTTTGGCCTGAATTCTATTCACAGAATATTTTAAACAGTTTTAATTACTATAGATTATTAAAAGCTGAGAGATTTTACATAAAATTTCCAGTATCCAGATCTGGGAACACTAGGCCTAAATTTTCCTCACAGCAATTAGTTAGAAGCAGGTGGCCACTGCCCACTTTAGCCAGAGGATAGGCTTTTTGATTCGCTGTATGGTCTCCCCTCCCCCACCATAGGATCACATATGTGTATACCTACTTGGCTCTTTACACCTCTTGAACATACACCCTCTGAAGGCAGGATTTTTGTCTGTTTTGTTCACTCCTTTTTTCCTCATGACCAGAATGTTGTCTGGAACATAGTAGGTTAAAGAATATTATTTGATGGGAAGAATGAATTTTGACTCTTGGTCTAACTTTATGAAGGGGGTGGGGGGAATGAGACAAAATTTTTGACTTTCAACTCTTCTGGAGAGGGATAATGTTCCCCTTTACCCTTGAGGCATTGTATATGGCTTATCATTATAATTTTAATTTATGACTTGTTTCCTTTGTTGGATGGTAAACTCATTGGAATCAGAGACCAGCCTTGTAATATTTTGTATCCTTAATAATACCTTCATATAATAAATGCTTAAATATTCTGTGAATGATTGGCAGAATTTTTAAATTTCTCATGAAAAAGAACTTTGTGAATAAAGACAGGGAGATGGTAATGAATATGTTCTAGTAGGGGATCATGAAATGGCCCACTTGAATTTCTCCTGCAGCTGTATTTTTTCCAGACCCTAAGCCCCAATTATATTCTGTTCACCATCAAGAAGGGTTTGGACAGTCCTACCCCTTGTTCTTTAGTAGCAGGATAAATTGCTCTCCCTTCCTCACTTTGTGTATATACTCTTGGTACTTACACTCTACTGGAGATCTTGTCTCCTACCACCAGTCTGTGATGTCCACATGGGTAAGAATTCTAATTGGTTTGTTTTTGTATATCCTAATAGCTAATATTTACAGCATTTGTGCACCAACTCTGTATAAGCACTGTTCTTGGAATTCAGTAAATGTTTGAATTTAGTTGCATTGGTAGTAGGAGTTAAAGCTTTCACACAACTTTATAGTTTATAGAACATTTATATATTGTCTCATTTGACCTTGAAATCAACTCTGAGAGCTCCAAATGAGAAAATCAAAGTCAGAGAAACTGTGACTAGTGTAGGGTCACATGGCCGGAATGACTGCGCATCCAGGCTGCACTTTGCCAGTTAGTGGCTGAACATTCGCTAAATTATGGTGCCTGGATAGAAGGGGTAGAATTGTGGAAGACTTGTCATTCTTGGCTGAGCAGTTTGGACCTGTGTCTTGAAACAAGAGAAAGGGAAATGTTTCTTGATAACTTATTTTTGGATGAGGGCTCTTTGCCATCCAAGGCTTTATCCCCTCAATCTGAACGACAATAGCATTCCTTAGCGGGGTGAGAGTGATGATGAGTATTCATTAGTTTGCTTGCCTCACCCAGATTCCATTCCTACCTCCCAGAATTTTCCCTGTTTCCACCCAGCTCTTCAGTAACAATCAATTCCAATCAGTGGCTGTACTCTACTTTTTGGATCAAGGAATACCCCTCCCTTCTCCGTCTTCCTCCTTAGGGCTTTGGATAGGAGCCCTTTAATTGCTGTTGACTAAAGAACTGGAGGCCAGCCCCTGCATACCGGGAATGCCAGTGGCTTTGTTAGCTGCTAGGGCACTGCATTAGCACCGCCAGCTAAATCCCAGAGCAGGTGGAGGAAATCTAATTAGCACTTAGTAAGCCAAGGCCCCTTGGAGAATTTCTGATAAAGAAAAGGTCAGTGCAAATGAGAAGGAACACTGATAGACTTCGTTTTCCTAGTGGGAACTTTCTGAAATGCAGTGGGAATCAAATGAGCTAGATTCTAATCTTCGCCTTACCAGTGGCTTTTTGGCCCCTGGCAAGTCCCTCTATTTATCTGAGGTTTCATTTTTCTTGTCTGTGTCTACTCCTTTGCTAAACCTTCTTTCCTAAAGAAATACTTGTTTTGTAAGAGTGGAAGGGACCTCAGATCATCAGTTCACTACCACCTTGGAAGTTTGTCCCAGCATTCACATATCCACATCTCACTCTGTATCTATCTCATAGACTGAGTAGACACATAGTAAATATGAATGGTTTGACAAATTTCCCAGGAAAATTTGATAATCCCCTTGGTTTATGCTTTTTGGAGAACTTAGCCACAAACAGCAAGCTTGAGGCTAGCACAGTGTTTCCTCTGCATACAGTAGTTGCTCAGCAATATGCTTGGAAGGGGCTTTTCCTGGGCTGTCAAGTGGGGAGCTGGAAGTGGCATTCCAGTTAGGAGAAGCAACAGAGAGAAGCACGTTATAAACCATCCCAAGCATTAAACATTTTACAAAATGGGGTTGAGAGTTATTGCTGGGTGTGAAGTCAGCAGTAGTGAGTTGTGACCAGCATTTTTTAAAAAATGAAATAGAGAATAACATGCATTGTATCCAGTAAAGACATCTATTGAAACTTTTTAAAAACTTTTTATTTTATTTTTTTGAGAGCGAAAGAGCAAGCAAGGACGAGAGCAGGTGGGGAGCGGCAGAGGGAGAGGAGAGACAGAATCCCAAGCAGGCTCCACACTCAGCTCAGTGCAGAGCCGGACACGGGGCTTAATGCCTTGACTGTGAGATCATGACCTGAGCCGAAACCAGGAGTCAGATGCTTAACTGACTGAGCCATCCACGTGCCCCCATCTAAGGAAATATTTAATTTATGAGTATTGTGCTATGATTTTGAAAGAATTTCTTGTTGGATTGTGGTCACAAACCATCAATCTAGACAGGTATCTGTATTGGTCCTGGGGTAAGGAGTGTCGAGAAGCCATGTGAGAAGACACTAGGAATGTAAGTTCTAATCTTTACCCAAGCTGTTTGACTTTGAGCAAATCACATTTCTCCTGAATTTCATATTCTTCTTTCTCATTGCCCTTAATATCCTCTGCTTGACTTCACCCCCACATCTGCTTGGCAAGCCTTAACTCAAATGTCCTTTCTCTAGCACCTGCCTGATTTTGAAATACAGTGGGTACTTAGAAATACATGTTAAGTGGCTGAGAACTTCCCCTCAAATCTCCAGGTACTTTGTCAGGAAGGAGGTCTCCATTCATACCTCTGTTTATACCTTTTTAAAAGATATATTTCTGTTTTCCTTCTACCGGAGAACAGACACTATTTTATTCATCTGTGTATTACCAGCACTTAATATATTGCCTGGTATATAATTGCTTCATAAATGTCGGAATGAGTAATATCTTTAACGGGAGTGTATGATAGATGATTCATTAAAACACTGAGCACTTATTATATACTGGGCATGTGGTAGGTGCTGAGATAGATACAAATATGTGCAAAAGAACATTTTCCCTTGAGCTTAGAGATTAAGAAATTGAAGCATAAGTGCATAGAGCTGCTGACAAAGCCATTAGTATTAGTATCTGGCTATAATGGTTACTGTGCAGATAATGTATAACTTCCCATTTTTGCATTTGTATACTGGTCACCAAAACCAGACAGGAAGCATGTTTCTCCATTCTGATTTATTTTCTCAGGAAGTAAGTGAGAAACCTTGTTTCCAATATGGTGATCTAGCAGTTCCTAAGTACATTAATTTGAGGAGGCAAAAGGAGCCTCACCCTTTTTGTATCAATTACTGATACAGTAAGAGGTTGTTTAAAATGGATTTGTCAGTGATAATAATTTTTGCACTGATAGCAATTCTTGCTTTATATATTTTGAGGCTATATTTTAGAATTATGTATCTTCTGGACCTCTGAACCTCCTGTTTTTGTAAAGTGACCTCTTTGCCTTAATATAAGTCATATAGCTATAGCACCATCCTTCTGAGTGGTATATATGCCTCATGTAATTTTTTCCATCCTTTGACCTTCAACCTACCTGTGCTCCTATATTTTAGGTATATCTTTTAAGAATGGTATGTAGCTAGATTGTGTTTTTGTTTAACCTGACAGTCTTTGTCTTTTAACTGGGGAGTTTAGGTAATTGATGTTTATTACAGTGAGACAATCTTTGTCTTTTAACTGAATTTAATTGATTTACATTTATTGTAATTACGGAACTATTTAGATTCATTTCACATTGTGTTTTCCTTCTGTGTGTTTTTGCCTTTTGGATTATTTTACTTTTTCTCATTTTATTTTTACTCCTCTACTAATTTGGAAGTTATATTCTGTTTACTTTGTTAACAGACATTCTATTATGCATACTTACTAAATTTTTTTTGTCTTTTTAAAGATTTTTTTTTTTTGAGAGAGAGTGTGTGCACACGTGTGCACGCAGAAGCAGGGGAAGGAGAGGGAGAAGCAGGCTTCCCACTAAGCAGGGAGCCTGATGCAGGGCTTGATTCCAGGACACAGAAATCATGACCTGAGCCAAAAGCAGATGTTTAAGCGACTGAGCCACCTGGGCACCCCTACTTACTAATTTTTTTTTTAAAGACTTTATTTATTAGAATACGTGCATGAGTGGAGGGAGGGGCAGAAGGAGAGGGAGAAGCAGACTCCCCACTGAGCAGGGAGCCTGATGCAGGCTTAATCCCAGGACCCTGGGATCCTGACCTGAGCTGAAAGCAGACGCTTAACCAACTGAACCACCCAGGCACCCCACTAAAATTTTTAAATGTGTAATAGAGAATACATTCACATGGTTTAAATATCAAATATTTGAAAAGTATACTGTGAAGAGTATAATTTATAGCTTTCTGCCCCATCTGCTCAATTCCAATCCGTGTGTGTGTATACGGATATATATATGTATATGTTGGCCTCCATATTTCAACATAGATTATAAATATGGTTACAGTATGTATTCTCTTTATTTCATACTAATGGCAACATAAGGTACAACTTTCTCCATGTTTAGCTTTTTTCAGTTAATAATTTATCTTGATACTCTTTCCATATTGGTACATGAAGACTTTCCTTTTTTTTTTTTTTTTTTTTAACAGCCAACTGGTATTCCATCAGTTAATGGAACCATAACAGAATATCCTTGTTGATGGACATTTACGTTGTTTGCCGAAGGCAGACGCTTAACGACTGAGCCACCAGGCGCCCTCATCTTATTCTTTTAAACAGATCTGCAAAATGTATTAGTTTGTCTCTAGGTAAATTTCTAAAAGAAATTGCTTGGTTAAAGGATAAGTACTATTATAATTTTAATATATTATATGTAATTTTGCCAGACTACCCTCCAGAGGGTTTATAATTATTTCTGCTCCCACCAGCAGTGTATGAAAGTGTCTGTTTTCCCACAGTCTTGCCCACATAGTTATCAAACTTCTGGATTTTTGCCAGTCTAATGAAAATCATATTTAATGTAGTTTAAATTTGTATTTCTTTTTTTGTAAACAATCTGTTCATATGCTTTGCTTATTTTTCCACAGGGTTGTTAGTCTTGCTGATTTATAGGACCTCTTTAAGAGATTAGCCTTTTATAATAGAAATTGCCATTTTTAGCACAATATTTATGACTTCCAACCCAGTTTATCATTTGTTTTCTTGCTTTCCTTGCTTTGTGTGCATGTGTATGTGTGTGAGCACTTGTATGCTTGTATGTGCATGCACACTTGTGTGCTTATTTATGTTGCCAGGCAGGATTTGTAGATTTTTGTGTAGCCACTCTAATAACTTTTCTTTTTATGGCTTCTAGACATCATGTAATAGAATGAGTTTCCCACTCAAAAGTTATAAAAGAAATTGTACTATGCTTTATTCTATTACTTTCATAGTTTCATTTTATATTATGGTTAAATATCTGTTTGAAATTTATTCAGATCTGTACTTAAAAGGACAGATTCAACGTTGTCACAGTGTCATTTAAATCTCAAATGCCATCTCAAATCTTTTTTCCATAATTTGAGATGCCACTTCTATCATAACCTAAGTATTTTATGCATTAGTACCCATTTGTGGACTTGAAATATGTTAAATTCCAATAGTTGATCTGTCTTTAGTTATGGTAACACACTTGGTTTTAACTAATAAGGTTTTATAGTATGTTTTTATCATATAATTGCCTAAGTCTCCCCTTACTGCTATTCTTGTTTATTTTTCTGTATGAACCTTACAACTACCTTTCCTACTGGGGGGGGAAAAAAAAAGTTGGCATTTTTACTGAGTTCATGTTAAATTTATAAATCCACTTAGGGAGAATTGAGTTCTTTTATTAGCACATACATTTTAATTTGGCCTAAAGTCATATTCTTTCTGTATTAGTTTCCTGTGGTTACTGTGTAAATTTACTACAAATCAGTTGGCTTAAGACAACAGAAATTTAATCTCTCACAGTTCTAGAGGCCAGCTCAAAACAAGGTGTCACGGGGCTGTGCTCCCTTTGCAGACTCTAGATTCTGTGCCTCTCCCAGTTTCTATTTGCTCCAGATGCTTCTTGGCTTGTGGCTATATCATTCCAGTCAATGCCTCCGTGATCACATTGTCTCCTCCTCTTCTGTGTCTTCTCCTTCGTGTGTCTATTCTCCCTCTATCTCTCCTTCAAAACAAGACATATCATTGCAGTTAGAGCCCACCTGGGTTATTCAGGATGCGTGCTTCCTCTCAAGATCTTTAACTTAGTCACATCTTTTGCCATAGGAGACAATATTCACAGGTTCCAAGGATTAGAATGTGGACAGGTTTTGGAGGAGCCCCGATTCAACACTCTCCTTCTGAATTATATGAAAATTCATAGAAGAGTTAAACTCCCATCACTTCTCTTGTGTTATTGTTGTCTAATATTTTCATTCTATCTTGTTTCTTTATAACCACACAAATTAAATAGTATTCTTGTTTCACACTGACAGTGTGCAGATTTCCCACATATTTATCAATATCTTTGGTCATCTTTGTTTCCTTTTAGTTCATACATTCCGTATGGGATCGGTTTCCTTCTTCCTCAGGTACATCCTTTAGGATTGCCTTTAGAGATGATCTGTATGTGGCAGTCTGTTTTCTCTGAAAATGGTTTTATTTTCCTTTCATTTTTGAAAGAATTTCATTAGCTATAGACTTCTGCATTGACAGTAAATATTTTTAGGATTTTAATTTTTAGAGCAGTTTTGGGTACACAGCAAAATTGAGAGGAAGGTACAGAGACTTCCCATATAACCCCTACCCCTGCCCATGCATATACTCCCCCATTATCATCATCCTCCACCAGAATGGTACATTTGTTAAAATTGCTGAACCTGCATTGATATATCATCATTACTCAAAGTACATAGTGTATCTTACTCTTGGTGTTGTACATTCTGTGGATTTGAACAGATGTATAATGACATGTATCCATCATTATGATATCAGAGTATTTTCGCTGCCCTGAAAATTCTCTGTGCTTTATCTATTTATCTCCTCCCCCTGCTCCCCAACCTCTGACAACCATTGATCTCTTTACTGTCTCCATAGTTTTGTTTTTTCCAGAATGTCATATAGTTGAAATCATACAGTATGTAGCCTTTTCAGATTGGCTTCTTTTACTTACTAATATGCATTTAAGATTCCTCTATGTCTTTTCATGGCCTGATAGTTCATTTTATTTTTTTGAGTTATATTTGACATAACAACATTGTATAAGTTTAAGGTGTACAACATAGCAATTTGATACGTTTATTTGCAGTATGATTGCCATAGTAGCATTAGCTAACACCTCCATCATGTCACATATTACTGTTTCTTCTAGTGTTGGGAATAGTTCATGTCTTTTAAGTGCTGAATAATATTTTATTGTCTGAATGTACCATAATTTATTTATCGATTCACCTACTGAAGGACATCTTGGTTGCTTCCAGGTTTTGGCAATTATGAATAAAGCTGCTATAAATATCAGTGTGCAAGTTTTTATATGGACATAAGTTTTCGCTTCCTTTGGGTAAATTTCAAGGAGCATGATAACTGGATCATATACTAAAAGTATGTTTAATTTCAGAAGAAACCAACAAACTGTTTTCCAAAATAGCTTACCATTTTGCATTCCCACCATCAGTGAATGAGAATTCCTATTGGCACCACCTCACCAGTAGTTGGTATTGTCAGTGTTCTGGATTTTGGCCATTGTTGTAGGTGTGTAGTGTTATCTTGTTTTAATTTGCATTTCCCTGATGACATATGATGTGGAGCATCTTGTCATATACTTATTTGCTATTTGTATATCTTTAGTGAGGTATATGTTAAGGTCTTTGGCCCATTTTTTAAACCAGGGTATTTATTTCCTTATTGTTGAGGGGTTTTCTTATTTTATTTTTATTTTATTAAATTTTTTATTTTAAATCCAGTATAGTTAACACACAGTGTTATATTGATTTCAGGTGTACAATGTCATGATTCAGTAATTCTGTACATTACTCAGTGCTCATCGTGATAAGTGTACTCTTTAATCTCCATCACCTGTTTCACCCATCCCCCCACCAACCTCCTTTTGGGTAATCATCAGTTTGTTCTATAGATAACTGTCTGCTGCTTGGCTCACCTCTTTCTCCTTTTTTTTTTTCTCTTTGCTCATTTGTTTTGTTTCTTAAATTCCACATGAGTAAAATCATATGGTGTTTGTCTTTCTGTGACTGATTTATTTCTCCTAACATTATACCCTCCATCCATGTTGTTGCAAATGGCAGGATTTCATTCTTCTTTTATGGCTGAATAACATTCCATTGTGTGTGTGTGTGTGTGTGTGTGTGTGTGTGTATATATATATATATATATATATATATATATATATATATGCCACATCTTCTTTATCCCTTCATCAGTCGATGGACACTCAGGCTGCTTCCATAGTTTGGCTATTGTAAATAATGCTGCAATAAACATAGGGGTGCATGTATCCTTTTGAATTAGTGCTTTTTTTACTCTTTGGGTAATTACCAGTAGTGGGATTACTGGATCATAGAGTAGTTCTATTTTTAATTTTTTGAGGAACCTCCATAACGTTTTCCACAGTGGCTGCACCAGTTTGTATTCCCACCAACAGTGCAACAGGGTTCCTTTTTCTCCATATCTTCCCCAACGCTTGTTTCTTATGTTTTTGATTTTAGCCATTCTGACAGATGTGATCTCTCATTGTAAATGTTTTGATTTGCATTTCCCTGATGATGAGTGATTTGAGCATCTTTTCATGTGTCTGTTGGACATCTGGATGTCTTCTTTGGAGAAATGTCTGTTCTGTCTTCTGCCCATTTTTTAATTGGATTGTTTGCTTTTTTGGTGTTGAGTTATAGGAGTTCTTTGTATATTTTGGATGCTAACCCTTTATTGGATATGTCATTTGCAAATGTCTTCTCTTATTCAGTAGGTTGTCTTTTAGTTTTGTTGGTTGTTGCCAGATACTGAATCCTTGTCTGACATTTTTTTTCTTTTAGTACTTTAAATCTATCATGTCACTGCCTTCTGGCCTCTATGATTCCTGATGATAAATCAGCTATTAATCATATTGAAGATCCTTTGTGTACAATGAGTCTCTCTTTGTCTTTTGACAGTTTGATCTTAATGTGTCTCACTGCGGATCTAGTTTGCCATGTAACGTTTTGGTGTAGTCCCAATAGTTTATAGTTTATTTTTGCTCCTTGCCCTCAGGAGAAATATCTAGAAAGGTATTGCTATTACCAGTGTCAGAGAAATTACTGCCTGTGCCCTCTTCTAGAATTTTTATGGTTTCAGGTCTCACATTTAGGTCCTTAATCTATTTTTAATTTATTTTTGTGTATGCTGTAAGAAAGTGGTCCAGTTTCGTTATTTTGCATGTGGCTGTCTAGTTTTCCCAACACCATTTATTGAAGAGACTGTGTTTTTCCCATTGCATATTCTTTCCTCCTTTTTGAAGATTAATTGACCATATGATTATGGGTTACTGTTGAGTTTTAAGAGTTCCTTTGTATATTTATCAGATGAATGTGTTACAAATATTTTCTCCCAGTCTGTGGCTTGTCTTCTCATTCTCTTAACAGTTCTTTTTTCTTAGCATATTGAAAATATTATTCTGTGGTCTTCTAGATCTTGCTGTTGAAAAGTCAGCTAATAGTCTAATTGTTACTCTTTTGTAGGTGATCTCTCTGCTTCTCTTTTAATTTCTTCTTTTTTGTCTTCAGTGTTCTTAAGTTTCATTACAATATGTTATTTTATTTCTTTTTATCCTGCTTGACATTTGCTGAACTTCCTGGATATGAAGTTTGGTGTTCTATCAGTGATTCTGGAAAAATTCTCAGCCTTAGCTATTTGAATAATGCTTTCCTCCATCCTCTCTAATCTCATTCTTGAACTTCAGTTAAAAGATTAGATATATTTTAGCTCCTCTTACTATATCATCCATGTCTCTTAAACTCTCATATTTTTCAGATCTTTATTTCTTGGTCACCCTCTATGGAATTATTTTGGATCACTCTGCCAATTCACTAATTATTTTTTTAGCTGTGTCTAATCTGTTTAACCTGGTCTGTTGACTTTTTCATTTTAATTATAATTTCATTTCTGGAAATTCTTTTTGGTTTGTTTTCAAATGCACTTTTTTCTTTTTTTATACTCTCTTACTCCTTGCTAATTTTTTCAAGCCTCTCTTTTAAATCTTAAAATATAATAACGATAGACATATTATATTCCATCTCTAATTCCAGTATCTGAAGCCTTTGAGGATATGATTTTGCTGTCTGTTTTCCCTGGTTATCATTCATGTGGCTTATTTCTGGGTGTGTGTTTTTGTTTTGTTTTTAAGGTCTAATGTTTTTTAGGACTTTACCTGTAGAAATTATATGAGGCCTGAATTAAGTTTTTATTCCACCGGAAAGGATGAGGAGTTGCTTCTGCAATAGCCTGAAGATATTACTAACTGGACTACTTTTAGATCTTCACTTGAGGTTGCATGGATTTGGTCACAAACCAGCTTTTAATTAGAGATTCTAAGGAGAGACATTTTTCCTTTTCTACTGATTAAAAGAGGACAGTTTCTTTGTGGTCCCTTTCAGTGCTACAGGTTTATTTGTGGTTCATCTCTGCACTGAAGGTATAATCCATTGGTACCCCAAGTTTATAAGGGGCTTCATATAAGATTGTAGGGTCCCAAGCTTTACGTTCTTTAACCACACCCAAGCACTCATTGCAGTGGTCACCAATGTTTGTTACATAGCCAAAGGGAAAAGACTGGCTTAATGTTCTCTTTCCAAGATTTATGCTTTCATGTAATTCCTTTTTATTGTGATAAAATATACATAACATAAAATTTACCATTTAAATTTTAAGTGTGCAATTCAGTGACATTAGGTGCATTCACATTGTTGTGTAACCATCACCACCATCCATCTTCAGAACTTTTTCATATCAACCTGAAATTCTATACCCATTACACAGTAACTTCCCATTTTCCCCTATCTCAGCCCCTGGAAACCACCATCCTACTTTTGGTCTCTATGATTTTGACTACTCTAGGTACCCCATATAAGTGGAATCATAGAGAATTTGCCTTTTTATATCTGGCTTGTGTCACTTAGTATAATGTCTTCAAAGTTTATCCATCTTGTAGCATGTACCAGAACTGCCTTTCTTAATATGGCTGAATAATCCACTGTATGTATAAATCATATTTTCTTTATGCTTTCTTTTTTTTTTTTTAAAGATTTTATTTATTTATTTGAGAGAGAGAATGAGAGAGAGCACATGAGAAGGGGGAGGGTCAGAGGGAGAAGCAGACTCCCTGCTGAGGAGGGAGCCCGATGCGGGACTCGATCCCGGGACTCCAGGATCATGACCTGAGCCGAAGGCAGTCGCTTAACCAATTGAGCCACCCAGGCGCCCATTCTTTATGCTTTCATTGTTGATGAACACTTGGCTTGTTCCCACCCGCTTTCATTTCATTTAATTTTTGTTTTGTGCAGATTCCTTACTTTCTTGACAGCTCAGCATAATGCATTTTAAAAATTACTTTTTAGGAATATTTTATTTAGCTTTTTTAAACTGTTTTCTTTGGGAGGGTTCATCTAGATTATCTAAACTGCCTTATTCCTGGAAACGAAAGTCTCATACTTTCTATTATGAAGACCAGAAGACAAATGTAGAGAATGCATTTTTTACATTCTTTCTTTTGGACAGTAGAGAAGGGAAGATTCTGAGATATGCAGCAAATTAATATATAGTTTTTATATGTTTTAATTCTTCCCTTGAGGTCTGGTAGGTAATTTTTTCCCTTATTTGTGAGAAAACCTTTAGAATATTATAAGAAAACTTGTCTCCTTCTTGCAGGATTTAGCATTCTTAGCGTGCTGTTTGTGCCACCCTCCGCCACCCCTGCATGCCCCAATGTCCAGGAGCAGCATTTGAAACTTTTATAAAGATACCAAAATCATAGAGTGCTTAAACTGAAAGGGTCTAATTCTAATCCCTCTCTCCATCACTGTGTCTTGAAGACAAGTTGGCCAGGTTAAGTGACTGGCTCAGTGTCATAGAAGGAGTCTGTGAGAGCTAGAACTTTGGTTGCCTTGCCTCTGTCCCAGTATACCATATACTTTTCTGTGTCCTTTCTCACTCTCTTTTTTTTAATTTTTTAAATTTTTTAAATTTTTTTTATTTTATTGTGTTATGTTAACCACCATACATTGCATCATTAGTTTCTGATGTAGTGTTCCATGATTCATTGTTTGCGTATAACACCCAGTGCTCCATTCAGTACGTGCCCTCTTTAATACCCATCACCAGGCTAACCCATTCCCCCACCCCCCCTCGCTCTCTTTTTTTAAAAGATTTTATTTATTTATTTATTTGACAGAGAGAGACACAGCGAGAGCAGGAAGACAAGCAGGGGAGTGGGAGAGGGAGAAGCAGGCTTCCCACTAAGCAGGGAATCCGATGCAGGGCTCGGGATCGCGACCCGAGCTGAAGGCAGACGTTTAACGACTGAGCCACCCAGGCGCCCCTTCTGTGTCCCTTTTCTCTTTAGAAAGACTTTCTGTGATCTGTTAATGAGTTCTGAGCTTGGTCTTTTGAAAAGTTGCTATGGATGTTGATGAAGATGATCTGATACTGATACATGGGTCAGAGTGGAGGCAGAAATCTTGATCTGATTAACTGCTTGAAGACCAAATAGAGGTGGCCTTCCGAATTTTACTCCACTCCTGTCTCCCCTATTCATAGAGTCTTTTTAGATAAGAGAATGTTAGAGCCGGAGGAACTTCCACATTCATTCAGTCCAAACCCAAATTGTCTACAGGGACATTTGAGGATCCTCTGCCTGGGAGCTTTGGTGTTCTTTACAGACGAGAAACTGAAACCTAAAAGATGCACATGATTTCCCCAAGGTCATGTAAGGTGTTCATAGCAAAGCCAGAGCTGCACCCAGGTGTCCTAATTCCCATTCTAGTGGAGGATTTTCATCACACTCATGAATTTAACTTCACTCCTGGTCTTCAACTGTGCTCTGCTTTTCACGGCCTGTGCTTTAATGTCCTGAGGGTGGTTTGCCTTTGAGAATAAGCCAGAACCTGAAGGGTTAATAGGAATTGAACAGTGAAGTGGGAGCCCTTTCTGCTCTCCCCAGCTGGGGAGCTGCTGGGCTGTTTCACTTGCGCTGCATGTGTTCCATTATGGCGTAATGATGTAATTACCAGTAATGCTGCTAGAGTAGTGGTGGAGAGGCAGCATTAAGGAAAAGACTAGCCCAGTCCTCTCCTAAGAGCCATTTCAGCCTACTTCAGTCTATTAGATTGAAGATGCTGGAAGGTGAATGGCTTCAGCAGAGGGAAAGGTCAGATTTAAAAGCTTTTCTGGGCATGGTATTTATTGTTGCTTTTTTGACCTTCAGAAAAGTCCCCTGTGTGTTTGTCCTTGATTCTTGCCTTTCCCATTAATGCTTGAAAGCTGCATTGCTGGCTAGGCCAGGTCTTAGGCATAGATGGTTTCATATGCAGTGTTATTTGAGAAGGTGTAGTCCCCATCCAGATTACCAGGCCTTTTGTCTTTCATACTGCCATTGTAGCGTCAAAAGCCTTTTTCACTCCTGCATATTTTAATTGTCACCATCTCTGTACTAATATATATATGTGTGTGTGCGTGCATGTGTGTGTAAATTACATTCATATTATGTAATATATATGTAAAATATAAAAATACAGGGATGCCTGGGTGGCTCAGTGGGTTAAGCGTCTGCCTTAAGCTCAGGTCACTGACGGTCCTAGGATGAGTCCCGTGCGGGCTCCTTGCTCAGCAGGGAGTCGGCTTCTCCCTCTGCCCCTCCTCCTTCCTCATGCTCTCTCTCTCTCTCAAAATAAATAAATAAAATCTTTTTAAAAAATACATATGTGCATATATATGCAAACTCTTCTACAAATATGCTTAGAACCAAACAATTTATGAGATAATACTTCAAAATACAGAAGAGTAAAACAGGACCTAATACCTTGGGCAGATCACTTACCCTTTCTGTACACCTCTTCTGAAACATACAGCCTGCCACCTGATGATTATGAGGAGGTAATCATGGTCTTGGAAACATGACAGACCCCTTTTCAAAAGTTTTCCTCTTTGGTGGGGGGTGGGAGGGTGGGTAGCCATTATTCTCTCAGGAATATCATGTACCTGCTGGACCCCAGCCACTGAGCTGGTGTCTATATGGGATATACACAGTCGGAGGAGGTCAGCGCCTGCTGTCAGGGAACTTTACTTTTTTGTCGATTTGATGAACATAAAGTGAAACATTGGTTAGAATGGTAGAAAAGTGGCTCTGATATAGGCTACAGGAAGGCACAAAGAAGTTTTGCTTACTTCATTGCTTCTCAAAGTGCTATCCCTGGATCAGCAGCATCAGCATTATATAGGTACTCTTAGAAGTGCAAATTCTCATGCCCCAATCTAGGCCTACTGATTAAATAAAATTCTAGGGGTTGGAGCCTATAATGTGTTTTACCAAGCCCTCTAGTGATTCTGATGCATACTGGAGTTTGAGAACCACTGCTTGTTTTATGACTTAGTACTAGGAGCCATTTGATAATGTAAAATCCCTTACGTCATCTGGAGCTGCAGTGTCCAATGCAGTAGCCACTAGCCACAGGTGGCTATTTAAATTTAAATAAATTGAAAGTAAGTAAAATTATAAATCCAGTGTCCTGGCTGCACTGGCCACGTTACAAGTGCTCAGCAGACACGTGTGGCTGTGGCTACCACATTGGACAGTGCAGATATAAGCATTTCTGTTATCACAGTAATTAAATAATGCTGAGCTCAGGGCAGTGGTCCTCAAACTTTAGCATGAATCAGATCCTTGGAGGACATAGTAAAACACAAATTGCCGGGGGCACTTAGCTGGCTCAGTCGGTAGAGCATGCACCTCTTGATCTTGGGGTTGTGAGTTCAAGCCCCGTGTTGGGTGTACGGATTACTTAAAAAAAAAAAAAAAAATCTTAAAAAAACACCAACAAAACACAAATTGCTGGACTCCATTGCAAGAATTTTTGATTCAGTAGGTTTGGGGTTAGGCTAGAGAAATTATCCTTATAACAAGTTTCTGAGTCATGCTGATGCTGCTGGTCCAGGGAGCATGCTTTGAGAACTGGTCATCTAGAGTCAGGATTCTTGACCTGAAACCTGTAAACTTCCTAAAATTGAAGGCAAAATATTGCATTTATCCACATAATAAAAGTTATAGGATATGGGGCCGATAATTTTAATCTGATTCTCAAGTGGGTCAGCGGATCCATCAGTCAGGAAAACTTTTAGCTGCATTTAACAGAAATCTGAGTAATAGCTACTTAAATGACAAGGACATTGATGTTCATTTAGCAAAGTAAGAGGGAGGAAGTTTCAGGGCTCTTTCATTGGCTTAAGCATGTCACCAAGAAAACCTAGGCACTTTTCCTCCCCTTCAGAGAACTCCTTATGGGTTTTTTTTTGGGTGGGGGGGGTCAGAACTGGATTACACCTCTAGCCCAATCCTGGCAAAGGGAAATTGATTTGCATAATTGCTTTAGAAAATTGTAATTCAACCCCTGGGGCTGAGGGGCAGGGGGTTTACCCCCACACACACCCCAACCCTGGAGCCTCTACAAATTTTCTGAACAAAATATCAGTTCTATAACAAGGTATAATGAGAAAAATGGCTATTGAGTTGATAGGGATCTGTGTCCATCTCTGCAAGTGACCTGGAAAACATTAGGACATCTGTTCTGCATCTTTTCAGCTCATCATATGCTTTCAGCTTTGCTAGACCCAAGTAGGGCCTGGACATGCTCAGCTGTGAAGATTTACTTGGCTCTGTCCTCTCATACCTTACAATAGGTCTGTGAAGCAGTTCTACTTATAATGGAGATGAGGTGGGGTGGGATTTAAAAACCTGATCCAGGCCTCTGGGAATCAGCATGAAGTCAGCCTGAAAGCTAGCCCCCCTCTGACTTTGGCCCCCAATTCTAAGAAGAGCTCTTGCCTGGTTCCTTTTAGCCAAGTCCCTGCCTTGCACTTTGATTCTTTAGGGATTCCCATTGTTCTTTTTCTCTCACTAGTCCTCTGAGGACTAGAGTGCTGTCCTGAATTTTGGGACCAAACACTTGGATTCTGCTGCCAGACTGTCTGCATGCCTGGATCCCTGCTTGTCTCCTCCCTTCAATATGCTTCAGACGCTCTGCTAAGTAAAGAGATCATGTCTTAAAATGTACAATTTGAGTCGTCCATATAGAAATGATAAGCAAAGCACTGGGAATTAGTGAGATCACTGAAGGAGACAAGACATAAGGGAGGGGGGAGCTGAGAGCACCCACCCCAGCCTACTGAATCAAATTAAGGGCATGATCATCTGTTTGTTTGTTTGTTTGTTTTAAAGATTTTATTTATTTGTCAGAGAGCACGCACATAAGCAGGGGGAGTGGCAGGCAGAGGGAGAAGCAGGCTCCCTGCTGAGCAGAGAGCCCGATGAGGGGCTGGATCCCAGGACCCCAGGATCATGACCTGAGCTGAAGGCAGATGCTTAACCGACTAAGCCACCCAGGCGCCCCTGATCATCTGTGTTTTTATTTATAAACTCCATAAGTCAGTAGACCTTCCAGTCACACACAAACCAACACACATCAGTAGACCTAATAGTGTTCCTTATGGCCCTGGGCATCCAAAGAGGTTCCTGATGAAAGGGATGATGGCAGCTGGGCTGGTAAAACTCTCCCTCTATGTCCCCTACCCCCCAGAGCAGTTCTGCTTTAATTAATTAATTTTATTTTATTTTTGTATTATGGTTCTGCACAACATTTTGTATGTAAAAATAAAGGGTTCCACTTCTTTAAAAAAGCCAGGGGCAGGGCGGATCACACACCCACTAACTGATGTCAAGTTGCCTTCCAACACTGACTTTGAGCTCCAGAACTGGAAGCTAGAAACAGGTACTAAGCTGTAAACATGTGAAACAGAAGTATTGTACTTGGCTGTTTTAGGAGCAGGAACCCTGACCCCTTTGTTCTCCCATGGTTTTGAGCTGACAGTTGCCTCAGTCAACAGCTGGATACAGTGCGCAATTGTTTGCAGCAGAAGTCCTGCAAGTCTGTTTCCTCTAAAAGCTTCTTCTGTAACTTCCCTGCCCCCATCGTCCCAGGACAGAAGTAGACACAAAGGGAGAATGTTTCAGTTCCCCTGCTGGGTTGTGGGTCTTCCTTTCACACCCTGTCCAGAACGTCTAGGGAATTTTTACTTTCCAAAGTTGCTTACCAGAAACAACTTGGCAGAGTGTGGTTTGGGGGAGGATGCCCTATTAAACGAGCACAAAAGCACATGTCCCTGTGACTTCTTACGGTGTGTGAAGAGGGAGCAAGGGAGCTTTAGTAAAACTGCAGTTCAAGCTAAATCAGGAAAGGAGATGAAGAACAACCAAACACACTGCAGTTTGCATTAGGGCATTTAATCCCTGACTCTCAGTAACACACACTCAGGATTACGACCGAATTTCAGTATGAGTTTGTGTATCCTTTTTTAAAGTATTTATTTGGTATGATAGTATACTAATATGCCGAAGTTGCCTGTTTTATAATAAAGTATAAATTTCAGAAAGGGAAGCTTGGCTGCTGGGGAATAAACAGGCAGCAGAGCAATTCTCAAAGAGGAAATGCATGAGAATCTGAGGGTTTAGGGGGAAGATTATTTTTGGTTATAAATGGAAGGCCTTTGTTAAAAATTGAAAAACATGATCAGTAAAATCTTACGAGGCCTGGAGAGGGACAGTGACCTGACAGAGTCTCAAAGTTGATTATACAAAGTTAATCCCAGAACCCAGGTCTCTTTATGCTCTGTCCACAGTGTTGGTCCCTATCCTGAGTTGGTCCCCTCCATTTTCTGTAGCTCAAGCCACCTTCTTGATCTGTGGGCCTGGCTTCAGGGGAGATGGGCTACAGCTCGTCTGAAATAGGAAGACTGTAAATTTATTTAAACTTTCAGCATGACCCATTTGCCTCACTTTTTCCACTGTAATGAATGAAAATAGAGACAAGAAAATGTTTCACAAGATGGACAACTCAAAGAGAAAAAGGAAAATTCAGAAAAAGGAAGTGTACAATTTGTTTTTGCTTTTAAAAAGAAGCATATTTACAGAATTTCTTGATTTTTTTTTTTTTTTTTTTTTACCTCTGTCATCTGTGACCCATTCGCCTGTTCAGCCAAGATATTTTGGCTTTTTTTCCCTGGGAAACCAGTGGGTGGGTGAATATGGAGGAGCCAAGAGTTAACAAAATACCAGCAGATGCTGGAGCCGAGGGAGAGGCTTCTCTCTGGCCTCATAAGCAGAGGCGTACCCCATTTCCCATCTTCCAGCGTCCTTTGAAAAAACCTGCTAAACCTCCCCTACTTGAGAGGATTTCCCACTGCTGATGAAGGAAATCTTCAGTAACACTTCCTGTCTCTGGGCCATCATGGCTTTGCCTTTCTGAGGATGCCCTAAGCACTGTAGGAAATAATAGCATTGTCTTTGAAGTCAAGCTTACTGTTTTGAGTCCAGATCCATCAATGAATCCAAATCTACCATTTACATCCGGGTGGCTTTTGATGAATTTCTTGAACTTTCTGAACCTGCTTCCTCATCTGTAAAAGAGATAATAGTGCCTATCTCATCAAATTTGTTAGAATTAAATAAGATAATGTATATAAAGTGCCTCACACATTGCCAAACACCTGATTGATACTCACTAAATTACAAGGCTTTTGTAATACCACCCCTTTATGTACAGCTTCCTGTTTTCCCTGTGACTAAGTGGGCAAGAGTAGCTTTTTCTTTTTCTTTTTCCTTTTCCTTTTTTTTTTTGAGACAGAGATCGTGAACGTGGAGAGGTCCAGGGGAGAGGCAGAGGGAGAGGGAGAATCCTAAGCAGGCTCCATGCCCAGCAGGGAGTCCGATGCAGGGCTCGATCTCAGGACCCTGAGATCATGACCTGAGCCAAAACCAAGAGTCGGGCGCTTAACCAACTCAGCCACGCAGGCGCCCCAGTAGTAGCTTTTTAACTTGATTCTAGTGGCAGTAGGAGAGGCAAAGTGAATTAAGTGTTTTTCCTTATCAACTTAAAGAAATAATGTACACACAATAAATCTGTTTAAATTCAGTGAGTTTGTCTGTTGCTATGGCCATGAAATGACTACTACAGTCAAGACACAGAACATTTCTCTTAGTCCCAAAAAATTCTTCTTGTCCCTTTGCAGTCTGTCCCTTCCTTTGCCCTCAGCCTCAGGCAAGCATTCATCTGTTGTCAGATGAGTTTGCATTTTATATAAATAGAATTGTACAATATGCACACTTTTGGTCTGGCTTCTTTCAGCATAACGATATTTAGATGTGTCCATGTTGGTGCATGGATCCTTTTTATCACTGAGTAGGTTTCCAGTGTATGGATATACTACCTGTTGATGGACATGGGGGCTTTTCCAATTTCTGGCTATTTTCTTTTCTTTTTTTAATTTATTTTTAGCAGGGGGAGGGCTGAGGGAGAGGGGGAGAGAGAATCTCGAACAGACTCCCCACTGAGTGCAGAGCCCAATGTAGGGCTCCATCTCAGGACCCTGAGATCATGACCTAAGCTGAAATCAAGAGCTGAAATCATTTTAATGATTAGGGAAATAAGTCTCAGAAAGATTAAGTAACTTCAAATCATACAACCAAGAGCACTAAGCATACAATGAAGAGCACTAAGCCATCCTCCAGGTGCCCCAAGTTTCTGATTATTTTAAATAAAGCTGATATGAACATTCATTTGCACATCTTTGTGTGGATGTATGTCTTTTCATTTCTCTTATGTAAATACCGAGGAGTCAATGGCTGGGTCATATGGTAATTGTTTGTTAAACTTTTTAAGAAACTGCCAACTTCTTTTCCAAACTGGCTGTACCATTTTACATTCCCAGCACCAGTGTATGAGATTTTCACTTACTCTACATTCTCATCAACACTTAGTATGGTCAGTCTTTTTTTTTTTCTTTCTGTTTTTTACTTTTATTTGCACTTATTTTATGCAGAATTTACTCCTGGATCATGAGTTTTTGTTTCTTCAGTTTCTTCTGGGATATCTTTTTCTTGTGTGCAACCTCCTCTTCTGGTGTAGGAACAATCTGCTGTTTTCAGTAAGGAGCATCTCCTTGTGGCAAGGAGAGTCATGTGTGGGTTAATCCGACCATGAGCCCTGTAAGTTCTACGCCACGTCTTGGGGGCTTTGTTCACCTGGATGTGCTCCATAACCAGAGAATCTACATCTAAACTCTTAAGTTCAGCATTACTCTGCATTTTGAAGCACGTGCAGTAAAAATTCAGCACTCTTTTTGAGCCACCAACCCTGTGTCCAACCCCACTATTTGGCCTGGGCACACCTACCAACTCCACCATTGGAGCGAGGGAATGGTACCCATTGCTTCTGCAAAGTGACATCCTTCACCTACTTGTGGTTTTTTGGATATGCGTACCCTTGATGGCCTGGGCAGTTTCATGTGTGTTCTTAAAGTCAGCACAAAGACTTGCATGATATTATAGGCTTTTCTGGGTCAAGTGAATAGCGAACCATTTTCAGAGGTCACCTCAGGCTGTTTACGGGAAGAGCAGAGTTGTAAGAATTTTTTAAATGGTCTGGATACCAGCTTTTTATAAGGTAGAAATATCTGTGATTTTTCTGCTAGTCTGTGAAAACATGTATTCCAGTCTGGCTTGCCCTTTCATTTTCTTTAATGGTGCCATTTGAGGAACAAAAGCTTTGAGTTTTGATGGTCTAGTTATTGTATTTTTCTTTTATAATACTGTTTTTTGTTTTTTTGCCTCATGGTCACAAAGATTTTTCTCTCATATTTTTTCTAGGAGCTGTTTTAGCTTTTACATTTAGATCTGGTTCAAATTAATTTTTGTATATGGTGTGAGGTAAGGGTTAATATGGAAATTATCTTTTGAGTGTTGTAGGTATCAGAAACTCTTTTTAATTCTCAGTAAATAAGTGTTCCCAGGTAGGTAATTATCCCTCATTTTAATGATTAGGGAAATAAGTCTCAGAAAGATTAAGTAACTTGTTCAAATCATACAACCAAGGTTCATGCCCATGATGGCCCAACATCCCATATTCTTTCTACCCTATTACACTGGCATTTTGTTTTCAACATTGAATAAGAATCTATATTTTAAAAGCCTCGCTGTAACCTGTGAAAAGGATATAAAAATATGGGCTGGCACTGCCATTTTCAAGACACTCTTATCCCCGAGCTCAACCTTATGACATTAACTATAGCAGGGATATTGGAACTAGGGCCTGGGGCTCCATGTCAGGCCATTTGCTTAGGTCCATATTTCAGAAGCTATAAATATAAATGTCTTGGTGCTCTCTTGACGAGAAGCCTTATTCTGAGTTATTCTTCCATTTTACAGCTGGTCCATCAGAAATATGAAGTTAAGTGCCTAGCCACACACAGTTAATCCTTAAGAGCACCCAGCTGGATAGCTGAGTCTCACTGTGTTTTCCTTGAGTTATTATATTTGGAAAACAAATAGTGAGTCAGTCTCCCTTCTCTCCCTCTCCTTTACTATGCCTTCTGGATTCTCTTAGATGCTGTGGTCACACTAAGTAAATATCTTTTCCCTAAAACATCCTTTCAACTGTGACAGAATCATGTGAGAGAAGAAGTCTTCTACTTTCTGATACTTAATGTCCCCCTTCCCCTTTGAAAGAAAGGTCTATTTGAGACTGTTCACTTTTGTTATCTTAGAAGAGTCTGAGTCTTATTCAGTAGGTCCATTTTGTTTCTTTAAAAAAATATGAGAGAGATTGTAAAGATAACAGCTAGACCTCTCTGTTCTTGCTTTTCAATAATGTAGCTTTGGTAGATTCACTTCTTTTTCTTCCTTTCTTTCTGTGAGGCTATATGGTGTAAGGGAAAGAGCACTGAGTTTTGGAGTAAGAAGTTTGTAGGTTTGAATCCCAGCTCCAGTATTTACATAGTCAGCAAATCACTGAATCTCTAAGAAGTTAAACTTCCTTTTCCTTGTCTGTAAAATGGGCATGACAAGTACCCTATGGCTTTGTTGCAGAATGTCTTTACAGTGTCTGGCAAATGTGTATGCTGTATTATCTCTTCCCATTCTCCTCTTCTATTAGATGTCTTTCCAAAGAATAAAGACTTTTTATGCACTATTCATAAAAAGTCCAAAGAAGGGGTGTTTGAGACTTATAAAGAATGTGGATTGTTTTTGTTTTGTTTTGTTTTGTTTTGTTTTTTTGAGTACAGAGCCCTATTTAAGGTACCTTAACAAATATACTGCTCTCTTTGACTGAGCTGGGCAGTCTTATTTCAAAGTCCAGCCATGGAAGGTGAAGCATTGTAGTCATTCTGCCTGTTTTTTCCCCTTTAGGCTGCTAAGTAGATTGTCCTGGCTCTCTAGAAGCAAACTCTCCTGTCTGTGATGTAATTATTTTCTAGTGAGAAGCTTATCTTCTGGGCAGAATTGTAAGCTGGGAGAATAATGGAGGAGAAAAGGTAGTCCATCTGGCTAATACAGAGAGGATGAAGTATAGGTTGATGGGAGGAAAAAGAGAACTCAGTTTACACATTTAGAAGTTATACCTCCATCTTCTGAAATACAGCCCTAAAAAACAGCAATCTCTGTGTCAGTGGTGGGATGAGGACAAGCCAGTGTCTCTCAGTAACTTCTGGTTACCACGCCTTAAAAGTGGCCTCATTTTCCTATCTTCCATGAGAGTCTCTTTTGCATTTCAGTCCGGCGGGCTGGCCCTTTGCCCTAAGGAGTATGTGGTCTTCCTAACCACAATTTCAAACCTATGTATCCTTTGAGATATGGTTCAGTGCTTTGCTCTTCCAAGAAGGCTCCTTTGGCTACACTG
This sequence comes from Neomonachus schauinslandi, assembly GCF_002201575.2. Classification (NCBI taxonomy): domain Eukaryota; kingdom Metazoa; phylum Chordata; class Mammalia; order Carnivora; family Phocidae; genus Neomonachus; species Neomonachus schauinslandi. The sequence continues at coordinate 57,784,345 of NC_058413.1, read as the reverse complement.
CCAAGTTGAATGGTTCCTTGGCCATCCTAAATCATTCAAGTAGTCTTGAGAATTTAAATCTGTGAATATTTAATAAGTACAAACTGTATATGTTGGAGAAGGGAGATTGATTACAGAGATAGATCAGAGGTAGTACCAGTGCCTGGCACTTACACTTGACTATTGCTTGTACCACTTGTATTTCCTTAACTGGATTCTCAAGCCTTTCAGAAGTCTGGTGATTACTTACCTCTAACCTAAATCTCTCCTAATATATTTCATTTGCCCAGGCTCCATACTGTCTACAGTTTTGAATACAGTTTATTTCACTTAACATTATAAGTTTAGAAATGCTTATTATAAATTTTGAAGATAATTTAATGACTTCGGTGTGACTCACTCATTAGAACATTTTGTAGCACCAGAATATTCGAGCCTTAGTGTTCCTGGATAAATAAATAGGCATCATTGAATCATTAAAGCCCCTTAGTCAGATTTGTTTTATATGCAGCTTACCACTTACACCAAAAATTCTGTTTTTTCCCTCTCTAACTATGTATAGATTATTTTGACTCTCCAACAAGTAAGATGAGAAAATTAGTCCTTTCCTATCTTAAGGTATGTATTGTATGGCTAAATAACATTTACATTCAGATCTATAAAATAAAGAAGTCTTAAGTTTCACCTGCGGATTCATTCTAAGAATTAAAAACTAATAAATATCCTTTGCAAATATTTACAGCAGAGCAGAGTTGCATAATTTGACCCATGAGAAGAAAATAAAGTTCTATGATACTAAATCTGTGACACTTAAAGGAGACTATTCCAAACATCAAGATCAAACATTCTCTTTCTATATTCCATCACTTGTCACATTTTCTTTGCTTCATATTTATACCTTGTCTTCGGTTTTCGTTTTCTTTGGACTTTTACATTGCCTTTTTTTCCCCTGACTAAAGAAAGAAGCATCTGCCTTTACCTTATACCTAATATCACTTGGCTTCCTAATCATACTGTTTGTTTTAGGGAAGTAACTTTCATCTTGACATATTTTTCTCTCAGTCCACAGAGTTCCTGTTCTGATTTCAAAGCCTACTATCATTTCACGAAGTTTTCAGTTAAATCTCCTTTCTTGCACTCCATGCCATCTCTTTCTTAGAATCCTTTTTAACCTTGTTGTAAAGCATCCCTGGTAATTTTTCAGAAAGAATTCATAGAAGTTAAATTTTCTAAGTTCTTGCATATCTAAAATGTTTCTGCCCAGCTAGTTCTTTAGACAGTTCTTCAATTAATCACTTTGATTTCTGCTCCTTTCCCTGACCTTACTCTCCCTATTCTCTCATTCTGTGATATCAATTATAATAGCTACTAGCCACAGGTGAGCTGTTGAGCCCTTGAAATCTGGCTCATCTGAATTAAGATATGCTGTAAGTGGAAAATACACACCAAATTTCAAAGAACAAAAAGACAAGATAAGAAAAGATCTCATCTTTATAATGATTGTACATTGAAATGATAATACTTTGGATATACTATTAAAATTAATTTTATCTGTTTTTACTTTTTAAATGTAAAAAGAAATTTCAAAATTACATATGTAGCTCATATTATATTTCTGTTGGACAGTAATGCTCTGATTCCCAACATGGCACCTTTCTAGGCCCTTATCAAGGAGCAGCATTGGCTACTACATGAAGCTTTTCCCCATGTTCATTTACCTAGCTTCCTTCACTTTGGTTGGCTATAGATATATCTACATTGTAGTACATCTACCGATGTAATTCCACCTACTTGCCATCTTTTGAAAGGTGTTAAAAATTTCTGGTCTGGGGTGCCTGGGTGGCTCAGTTGGTTAAGTGGCTGCCTTTGGCTCAGGTCATGATCCTGGAGTCCCTGGATCGAGTCCCGCATCAGGCTCCCTGCTTGGCAGGGAGTCTGCTTCGCCCTCTGACCCTCCCCCCTCTCATGTGCTCTCTCTCTCTCTCTCATTCTCTCTCTCTCTCAAATAAATAAAATCTTTAAAAAAAAAAATTCTGGTCTGGGGGCACCCGGCTGGCTCAGTCAGCACATGCAACTCTTGATCTGGGGCTCATGAATTCCAGCCCCACATTGGGTGTTGAGATTACTTTAAAAAATGATAAAATTCATTTTTAAAAATGTTCTGGTCTGTTCCTTTTCTTCCTTTATTCTTCTTTCCCACCCTAAGCTTAGGTTTTAATTTATTCATCCTTGTACTACTTTGTCATGTCTTTGGGATTTGGGAGGGAGGAGAAGTAAACATATTTTTAGTCTTTCAAATGGGAAACAGAAGATTTTACTGATTCTATCATATTTTGAACAACAGTACGGTGGTCATCTTTATGCATAAGTTTGCATCTCTGGATATTCTGGAAGTAGACATACTAGTTTAGATTATATGATTTTTTTATGGCTCTTGATATATACATCAACAAATTTTTGCCCCCAAAAGTACCAACTTATAGTCTCGGTTGATTATTCAATAAAAGATAGGAGCCGTTATCCAAGAGGTACCCAGATTCAATCTGAATCCTCTTACCTGGGCCTTTTAGCTCAGCTTTTGTAGGAAGCATGGCCTGTTCTCTGAATCACTTAACTTTTATGAGGCTTCATTTTCTTATTTGTAAAGTAGAGATAATCATGCCCTGGAGTAATGTGTATGAATTCTCATTGCAAGTAATATGTTTATTAATTCATTTCAGCAAGTGTTTGAGAGCTTCCTACTTGGGCTGGATACATATGCTACACTAGGAACCATGGGGGATGTCCAAATGATATAGACCCTGGCTTCAAAACTAATTTCTTATGGAGAGAATAGAGTGGAATACAAGACCCATTCATAAGAAACTATCTTACAAGTCTTTTTGTGATTTGTAAGAAGAGGTACAGACAAGGTGTTAAAAGGGTTTAGGTGAGGGGCGCCTGGGTGGCTCAGTCGGTTAACCGTCTGCCTTCGGCTCAGGTCATGATCCCAGGGTCCTGGGATCGAGCCCCACCTCGGGCTCCCTGCTCCACAGAGATCCTGTTTCTCCCTCTCCCTCTGCCTGCCACTCCTCCTGCTTGTGCTCTCTATCTCTCTGTCAAATAAGTAAAATCTTTAAAAAGAAAGGGTAGGGGGTTTAGATGAGAGGGTTTTGCATTCCCCTTACAAATCAAAGGAAACAGCCTAGAGGAGGTGGCACTGAAGGTAGTCCTTGAAGGAGGAGTATAATTTCAACATAGTTGGGGAGTACGATGGGGGTACATGAGGTGTGAAAATGAGCTCGAGCAAAGGCACAAGGGTGAGTTCTGGGCAGATTAGTTGATAGTGTTCACTCTAGTGTAGGCAGAATGCAAGGAAAAGTTGTGGGTAGAAATGTTTGTTTTTCTGAGTATACTTATTTGCATGTGCCACAGAATGAGGTAGTCCCTATATTTATTTCTGCTGTGCTTTGATAGGGAAGGCAGAGAAATCATTTTACTCTGCTTTGGCTCTGACCAGAATTGAGTAGGCAAAGTCCATCTTGTCCATAGGGACAAGAACACAATATATTATTGACACTGGCCTTTCCCTTCCACAGAAATTGGAAATTCTGAGACATTTTAAAACAGTTCTGAAGCTATGACACATTACACTTATCCAGTCAAATGATAACTTGGATTAGAAATTTTGAGGTGTGGTCAGAGAAAGAAGATTCTTGAAGAGAAGAGTAACTGAGGCAAAGGAGAAGGTGGCAGTAGAGAGAGAGAGTAGTGTAGGAATTAGACCTTTGGTATCGTCATGAAAAGGGAAGGAGTTTCATGAAATGAAGACAAGGATTCTGCTTTCTATCCATCTTTCTGGCCCTCTCCCTTCTGGGAGTTCACTGTTCTTTCAGCTGTTGTTTGGTACCTTCAGGCTGTTCTCTGACAATCTAGAACGATTATGGGTATTACTTTCCTCCCTCCCAACCCACCATGCCCACTACTTTTTCATCCTCAGCAACATTCAGGATTCTCTTTCTTGTAGCCTATAAAATGAAGTCAAGTTCCTATGCCTAGCATTCAAGACACCCCCAGCCCATCTGGCAGCTCCAACGTGTATTTACCATCTTACTTTACATTGTATCCCACTCCTCTAACCTTGAGTCTGTGACTTAACATCTCTCACCCACTTTTTCCTATAGAAGTCGCTGGTTCATTTATTTACTCACCAAACATTTATTGAATGCCTGTTACGTATCATTTCTTCAGTAAACTTTCGTTAAGCAACTGCTGTGTTTTAGGCCTTATTTTAGAGCATGTAAATAGAGAAATAGGAAAGGGGATAATGTTGGTAAATGGAAAAAGACCCTGAGATATATTTGGGGAATCTGTATAGCCTACAAAATTTAGGTGTGACAGGAGGTACCCATGTAGTCTCCTCAAATAATCATTGCCTTCAGCCATGCTGAGCTATATCATTCGTACACACTGAGATCAAGGCTCTGGTATCATTTAGGTTCAATTCAAATATATTTCCAAATGGAAATGATGAAAGAAGTAGCCATCCTGATCCTGAACTGGAGTCATCAACATGAGAACTACTGATAGTTTCTTAAAAGACATCACTTACTCTGATTCATCTTGTCAGAATGATCAACAATCTCATTGTGTTCACACCTAGTAGCACTACTGGGGTCTGTGTCGTGGGGCCCTTTTCTTTCAATGGTGACTCCCAAAGAGCAGATACTCAGAAGCTGCTACACACTCACCCATCGTATTAATCCCGTTCGCATTCCCCAAATGAGCCTTGTTCTTTCCTTCTTCCATGCCATTACTCATCAGTTTGGTGGGGAAAGAGGGGATTTAGAGCTAGATCTGGATTTGAGACCTACATTCCCCTCTTGTTTGCTGTGTAACCTTGGGTAAAATTTTTAAACTGGTTAAAAGCTTTGAGAGAATAATAATACATGCCTTTCCCCGTGTCATCTGTTACAAGGTATTGATGAGGATTTATGTGAAAGTACTTAGCATAGTATCTGTCACACACTAAGTATTCTTTCTTTTCTCCGTTTCGTAGGGAGTTTTTACTCCTTCCCCCATCTGTGTTTATTAAAATTCCCATTATCGAGCTCTTACATCTCTATTAAAGCTTTTTCAGTATTCTCAGATGCAGGAGATACAGGCTTCCCATGTTATGTCTGTGCTTTGTAGAGTTTTAGACTTTTGAAGGAGTTCTAAGTTTAGGGGGAATGGCACAGGGAAGGGTAGATGTCTGAACAAAATAGCACTGTATTTGGAAGCAGGAAAATTAGAGTCAGAGAGAGATGTTATGCAAATGGTATAAATAAGGGTATCTTGTCACTCAGTGCAAAGAGATTGATTTTCAGCCCATCTTATTCCAATGGGCCAGAGATGAAGGTTGTCCCCAGTTCCTAGTATTAACCACAGAAGAGGGGCCACTCACTCCTCTTTATTCAATGAGAGCTAGCTACCAATCACCCAGATAGCCCCGAGCTTTTGGAATTTGATGCAATGTCTTGATTAGAACTGGACAGTCACTCTATAGATTTTTCTAGGAAGACCTAGCTTGGTCAGCAGAATAGGAAGCATCCAGAATGACATCAGTCTGGCAAGCTTTGACGGGATCAACCAAAGATGGCCAACACAACTGCTTGTTCTTTCATTTACCATTTCACACCTGGTATAGTCAGGAAGCTACATTTAAAAAACAATTTTCTTTTAAAAAACAAAACAAAACCAAAAACCCCATAGTCAAAAAAGCACTCCTTTGCTGTAAAGCCGGAAGGATTCTTTCATTGGAGCTGATTGTTCACATTTGTAGAATTTAGAATTTTGTAGATGGAAGGGGCCTTAGAGTTGAATAGGGTCTTCAGAAGGAAACAGAAGGCTCTTGCTTTCTGCATGAACAGAGTTCATTCACAAGACAGTTTTTCTTGATCTATGAGGAGTGATCTCAGACAATTGGCTAATTGGTTGAGGGAGGTGACCTGTCAGCTTTGCAGAGAGGCTATCTGCTTTTAGGGACCCACATAGAGAACACATCTTAAGCTTTCCATGACAGGCAAAAGCAACCCCCCATTTATCCTCCTGTGTAATGGCCAGTCAGAACCACAGATAAGGAGTGCATTTCACTTGAGAGTAAAGCCATGAAAACCCAACCAGCTGCCAACAGCTGACCACTGTGCCATTTCAGCTCAGTGTTGTTTTAGGCTTTGAAATATTTCTGAACGATCTTCCAATTTGCTCTATTGTACGGAGATAAGTGACCCTCCAGAAACAGTGTACTGTTTATTTTTAAGTGTTATCAGATGCTTAGTTTGTTGAAATGACACTTGCCTATTGTGTAGAAAACAAGGGCAGAACTCACTTGTAGCCATCTTGAAAGTCCAAATGGGTGCAAAAAAAAAAGAAAGGGGAAATGGAAAGTGTCTGTAGGGAAATGTTAAATTTTTCTGGATTTCAAATGTGAAAGAAACTCAATGAAGAAGAGGATCATAGACTGCCAAGAAGGGAATCACTAGAAGATAACTGATATAAGTCAGTAAGTTGAATCCCTTTGCCCCTAGTCTGAGAGCCAGTGAAATTGGTGCTATTTTTGTGGGGAACATATTATTAAGATGTATCCAGGATATAAAGTTTTATGATAAGAATGGCTGTGACCATTGTAGGATGAGTAGTCCCTCCAAACAAAACAACCACAGGACTGGTCATTAAGATACCTGAGTTTTAATAGCACACGTGCACCCTGGTTAGTGTAGTGGTTAAGAGTCAAGGTTTTGGATCTGTCATACATGGGCTTGGATTCTGTTTCTGTCACCTACCTATTCGATAACCTTGGTTAAGCACATGGTAAGTATTTATATCAGGAATATTTTCAATTTATTAAGCTGACTGAGAATGGTTTACAATTACCACATTATAAGAAATCTATAATAAGCGGTTGCTGCCGTAAAGATTAGTGTTGCAATCAAGGATGCTTATTCTTTGTATCTTCCCATTCAGCCTTCCGTAAAGTGGTGGCTTTTTACTTCACATTAGCAGGAAAATCAAAAGCTTTCCCATGAGCCCCCAGCAGATTTCTGCTTATGTCTTATTGTTCAGAACTGTGGCACACGGATACTTCTGGTTAGAAGAAAGCCTAGAAAAGGGATCTGCTTTTCAAGACTCTGTAATGAAGGCAAATAAGGAAGACAGAGATTGTGGATGGGGGTTATGTTATCCAGCCAGCACTGCTGTGTCTGGCACCACATTCGGTTCATGGTAAATGCTGTGATGGTGATGATGGTAACAGATAACCCACCTCATGCTCTTCTGAAGATTCCAGGGATAGGGTATTAAACATTTTCGACTTTATGAAGTACTTCTGCTTACCTGTGTGAGGAGTTTCTTGGCGGTTATTGTTATTGCATGTCTGGAAGTTCCTTGATGATTGATTGAGAGAAGATGTCAACCAGGAAAGATAGCATAATCCAGACCTTCACATTGACCTGGCTCAGCTCCAGGTCACTTGCTTACAGATCCTTTCTAGATCACCCAGAACCACTCTAAACTGCTAATATCATTTATGACATAATGTTTATTTGCTGCTTTATATTTTTTAAATACACATGGCTTCTTAGCTAGATTTGGAGCTCCTTAATTTCAGGGTCTGCATAGAATGTGCCCTCTGGCATGTAGGGAGGAACTCATTTGCTATTCATTTATCTACAGAACATTTTTTAAGATTTTATTTATTTATTTGAGAGAGAGTATGAGAGAGAGAGAGAGCACAAAAGAGGGGGAGCGGGAGAGGGAGAAGCAGACTCCCCGCTGAGCAGGGAGCCCGATGCAGGACTCAGTCCCGGGACTCCAGGATCATGACCTGAGCTGAAGGCAGTCGCTTAACCAACTGAGCCACCCAGGCGCCCTCTACAGAACATTTTCTGTTTCTCACCATTACTAGATATGAGGTAGTGTAGGGTTGGGGAGTGCTTAGAATGATGGTTTTCTATGGGGGAGGAATTTATTTTCTTTTGCTCAAACCTCCATTAGTTTTTCCTCCAATATCCCCCCTTCTTGTTCTTTTCCTCCAAAGAGAATAGTAGAGATTCTCAGGGGCTGAAATAAATCATGCCATCTTTTATACTCCAATCTCTTCTTAACGAAGTCTTAACTTTGCCTTAGCTATGAGGGATTTTGCCCTACTTTCTAGTAGGCAAAAATTCCTGCCTCCTCACTGCCATCTGTAAGACTGCAGCCAAAAGGAAAGCCTTCCCGTGCAGTTTCTTTGTGCTTTTTGTACACTCTGCCACTGTTTTGTATCTCTTTGGAGAGTTGACTTAAGAGGCAAATAGTATTGGGCAAGGAGATCAAACCCATTGAAATCTACAATAAGGTGTAAATGATTATCTGATCTTTTGCTGAGACTAAATGCTAATAAGAATGTCTAGGGATCTTGGAACTTGAGGATATTAGATGAACATTTAGCAAAGAGTATTTAGTAGTAAAGCCAGTTGGAGAACACTGCTGCCCAGTCCAGGGTTCTTGTAACATTGTTTCCTGCTGGGGCTATAGTCTTCAGAAGTCCATAGTGGAACATAGGTGCCAGACTAAACATAGCCAGATTTCTGAGTGCTTGAATCCAGAGGAGTTCTTCTCTTTATCGCAACACTGCAATTTTAGAAATAGAGACGAGAGTAGTTGCTAATATATTTTAGTTTAATTTAATTATTTATATCACTTCCTAAGTCACTAACCCAACTTGTTCGTTTTGTTTCTAACTGCACAAAACCCAGGAATTTCCAAACATCATGTTTCTCATATCCTCTGGCCACTTAATTTTACCATACTTTTTATTCCTGACTGATGATGGTTGTTGTTTAAATGTAGCAAATGAAATGACAGCTGTGATATGTCCCAGGTTCTAAAATGAACTTAATGTGCAGACATCCATAGACAAAACAAAACACAAAATCCTAATTATTGTCTTTTAATATTATGAAGCATTTTATCAGAGCTTGGGAGATTTGGGGTGCCAGTTACTTATCCTCCGCTCTCTTCTGATGTAGAGAACAGGAAGAAGGAGCCAAATGGAGAAGGGATATCGACTCTACTCATGGCTCCTTAATAGCACCTAAAGGCATAGCCTGCAGATGTAAATCTGGGACTTCTCTGTGCAGTGAGAGAAATCTAAATCACTAAGGAATCTATTCAGTAAGAAAAGAGGAAGCTGAGGATCATAGACTTTAAAAGGATCCCCACAAAGACTGAAAAGGAACACAGAGGTGCAGGAAGTTGTGGTGAGAGATAATCCAAAGGATTTGGGAGAAGCTTTCAGGAAAGGAGTGCTTGGCTGCCTCAAATGCTGCCCAGAAGTCAGTGAAGATAGGAGCAGCAACAACAAATGTATCCATAGGGTTTTACAACAAAGGAAGTCTCAGATCATCCTTGTTTTAAAAAAAAAAAAAAGAACAAAAAGTGCTATTTTCCCAGCCCTGCCTCCCTAGACTGTAATCACATAGGACCACCTACATTTTGTTTTCCAATGTACCTGCACATCTGGCTCCCATTGGGTATAAAAATATGATACTGAAAGATCTTTGGCCTCACATTGTTTATTATAAACCTGGAAGAAGGACTTAGCGTATGTGTCTGTGTTTAAAGGATGATTGGTGATAAGGCTTTCCTTTGTAATCGGGGCCTCAAATTTCTGGGTCCAAAGACTTGTGAATCACTCAGTTAGGAGGAGTGTGCTGATGGAATGGCAGGGCGATGAGCTCTTCAAAAGAAGGGCGGATCCCAGGCAGCCCAGCACTGCTGTCTTCCTTTCTGTTATTTGTAGGACTTATCTCTCCTATCAGATTGTGAGTTTCTTGATCCATTGTTGTTCAATGCTGTGGGCTGGGGTGGGGGTTACACCAATGTTGAGGCTCAATAAATGTTTGACAGAATTAGGCTTCTGGAAGCAGAAGAGAAGAGGAAGAAGAAAGCTCTGAAAACAAACTCCATCTTCCCATTTCTGCTCTGGCCCTAGGAGAGAACTCCATGGGCCTGCTTCTGCCTCTAAGCACCTACCTGCCTCTAAGCATCTTTCTCAAAATCAAGCAACACTCCCCAATAGCTACCTGTTGATCTCCTAGTGTTGCATGTTAGTTTCCCTACTGTTCAAGCCCCGCTTCGATCTGTCATTACAGATGGCTTCAAGGGCAAATCAATTTCCTGCATTCCAGTGCCAACCTCTTGTGCAGGTTTTCCAGCCTTTTAAATCTTACTATGGAATTTTTGAAGTTTATGACTTGATAATCAAAATTCACTTAAACATAGAATAGCATTTGTACTCCCGCTCTACTTTCCTCATCATTTGTGTCAAGCCATGTGTCTAAGGCAATGGGGCTCTTGCCTTCTGTGCTATAAGGACTTACATGAATAGAGAGCCTAGAACTCAGTGCGGACCTGGTGAGAGTTGAATTGAAATTTTAATCACACCAGGTGCCTCATGTGCTTTTCTGGGGAACAAAGCCAATGCTAAGGTGAGCTCACTGGGTTTGAGGGCAGGGAGAGCTTCCAGTGTGGCGGCTTCCTCAGACACTTCTTGAAGAACGGTTTGTGGGGGGGGCTCCCACTAGCATCCAGTAGCCTGTGTATTTTTAGTCCTCACTTTTCATGTAAGTTTCCCGTTAACTGCTTGCAGGAAATCTTTTCTTGGACATAATCTGCCCATTTCCTGAAGTCTTCCTCTCCGCATTGTGTCAGTACAGGGATGAATCAAGTCAGCAGTTTTGGGGAGTGTGTGTTCTCTTCCCTGCCGCAGCCTCCCCCTTTTGTGGAACACCAGAAAGCTGCCTTTCTTGTCTGTTTCTAGGGGTGAAGAGAGGAGGGGCGAGCCCTTGGTGTGTGTCAGCCACTTAGGCTGCCTGACACAAATGTCCTTTTGTATGTGGAAGGGGGCATGTGTGTGTTTTTCCCCTTCCCAATGGACACTTTCATTTATTAGGTCCGGATGGTGTCCTCTGAGCTGTAAACAATGGTGTAGGAGATAAAGAGCTGCCTTAGTGAGGAGGCTATGGAGGCAGCAACTGATTTTTCTTCTCTGTCCCCCACTCCCTTTGTCCATTGTGAGTCTGGTCTAATTTGAGCCAGCCTCAGACCTCTGTCATCCCCTTCTAGGGCTGGAGCAGCATGGCCACTGTTCCCTTTCCCTCAAAAACTTCAAACTTGGAGGGTGCCTGGGTGGCTCAGTTGGTTAAACGACTGCCTTCGGCTCAGGTCATGATCCTGGAGTCCCTGGATCGAGTCCCACATCGGGCTCCCTGCTCGGCAGGGAGTCTGCTTCTCCCTCTGACCCTCCCCCCTCTCATGTGCTCTCTCTCATTCTCTCTCTCTCAAATAAATAAATAAAATCTTTAAAAAAAAAAACAAACTTCAAACTTGGAGAAAGAGGTTTTCTGTGAAAAGGATAAGAAGCCCTCATGTTTGTACAACGTTAGTTTTTAAACATGTTATGGCTTTTGAGGAAATGAAATTCTGGCTTTGTTATCCCTTAAGAATGTAGGATTGGGAATCAAAAGATAGGAGTTTAAGAGCTGTCCAGGCTATTTAATAACTATGAGACCTCAGGCAAGTTATGGAGCTAATAACAGTCCCCACCTCAGACGGTGTTCCAAAGTTTAAATAAGAAAACGTATGTGAAGTGCCTGCCACATAGGAAGCACCCGAAGGTTAACCCCCAAAAAAGAGCAGGTATATAGGGGTATTAAATGAGATAATGGAGATGAATATGCTATGCATAAAATGCTAAACATTTTAGTTACTCTTTGGTTTGAGGTCTGAGAGTAAGCATTTTCTCTCCCCTCTAAAGCTCCCCCTTCACCTGGGCTCTCATTCTCTCCTTCTCTCTGGCATTGATCACTATGGGCTCTTCTTTCACATATGAGCATGGATCATCTATCTGAAAGCAAACCGCTGACTCTCAAGGCCAGCCGGTAAGCCCAGTGTTTGGCACAAATCAGGGTTCAACAATTACTTCAGTAGATACTCATTATGAAAAACTCCAAAATGCAGTCCCTCTCCCATTCACAGGGGCCTGCCTTTAGTCACTCAAACTTGTTTTTTTATTTTTATTTTTTTATTTTTATACTCAGGGGTGGGTGTAAGGAATGGAAACCATTCCAGATACTTTGAACAGGAAGGAATTTAATAAAAAGAATTAGATGCTTACCAAGTGGTATGAAGAACTAAAGCTGTGTGTTCTGTTCTAGGACTCCATGAATGATACTCCTCACCCCCACTACCCCAGAGTGATCGTTCTCCCACCCCCCACCCCCCACCCCATGGCTGTGAACTAGCGATTGAGACAACTGCACCATGGCACTCAGGGAAAACGCCCCCTTTCCTATCCATACCCTTGCAGCAAAGAGAATAGAGCTTATGTGAATGCAAATAACTGGGAGATTAAGTGCAAGCAAATCTGGAAAAGGTGATTTTTTTTAGTTTTCCAGCATTTCCAACTAGAAGGGGAGTGGAGTGGAGGTTGAGTGAACCAGCCTACCCTATATACCACACCTGCTTCATCTTGAGAGTATGTCACGTAGCAATGTGACAGGATAAAAGCTAGATGAGGAAATACAAGTCCCTCTGAATCAACTTGTTACCTTCCGAGTACAGAATTACTTCCACAGAATTGGATCGTGTGTCTCTAGGGGAACTCTTCCATATCTTTCCCTGGCCTTGAAAAGAGCCTGCTCCAGACAGCTCTCCTTGTAACCCACCGGAGGCACTCAACAAATGTTTGAATGAATGCCCTCTGTATTTGTCAGACACTGTGCTAGGCAAAGGGGACACAAAGTCAAAAAAGAAAAACAAGGCTCTGCCTTCCAGGAGTTCTTGGTAGTCTAGTAAGATGATACAGAGTTGAAAATAGTTACAAAATTATAAATGCTAAAATGAAGGTATTCTCAAGAGTAGAGATGAGAGGTGCACAAAACAGATAGGGAGATAAATGAGGATAAATATGAAAGAGCTATCTGTATTCATGTAAAGAGTTAAATGTAAAGGATTTTTATTAATATTAAGAGCCTACAAGCCTGGCTTTATAAGCTTAAATATTATTTCCTCTTCTCCCGATTACCAAACCCAGACATAAGACCCCAGAATGTCCTTCATTTTTCCCCAACATTTTTTAATGTAAATTTTCAAACATACAGCAAAGTTGAAAGAATTTTAGTGTATACCCATATATCCACCATCTTAATTCTGCCATTAATATTTTACTGTATTTGCAGAATCACATCCTCTCCATCTATCCATCCCTTTGTCCATCCATCATTGATCTTATTTTTAAAAGCATTTAAAGTAAATTGCAGACAGTGTATTTCTCCCTAAATATGTCAGCATGGTATGAACTCACTCACTAGAGTCTAGTATTTGTTTAATATTTTTCTGTAAGGTAACACTTATATGGAGCAAAATGCCAAAGTTGTGTGTGAGCATTCTCTAAGATTGGACAAATGAGTGGACCTGCAAACTCAGGCACCTATCAAGCTATAAAACATTACCAGCATCCCAGGAAGATTCCTCATGACCTTTCCCAGACAGTTTCCAGAGGCAACCACCATTCTAATTTTGTCCCCACTGTAGATAATTTTGCCTGTTTTAGAATTCCATATAAATGGAATCTTAGAGTATGTGCTCTTTTGTGGAAGACTTCTTTCACTCAGCATAATACAGTTGAGATCCGTCCATGTTGTAGATTATATTCCATCTCTAAGGTTCTCAATCAGCAGCATGCTAGTCAATGTTTAACAACAGGTTCTCGGGGGGAAAACAAGAAGATGCTCTATTTTGCAGCATCTGCCAGTTTCCATGATGTAAATACTCCCACCGTGGCTGATTTCACATTACTAAGGTAATGTGATGTCAGCTGGGTTGCAAAATTCCTGAAAATTTAGCAGTCCACTTTCGTGAGCTGATAGAAGTGAGTCTCCCACATGACTTAAAATTGATGACTTTGGATTAACTGGTCACAGTCATAAGTGAAAAAAAAAAAAAATATGACCATTCTTCCTAGGGAATTCTGTCCGGAGGCATAATTCTTACCTTATCATCTTTTGACTCTGGAAATACTTGAGTGTCATGGGACCTTGGTGAAATTCTTTTACTGCCATGAACCTCAGTTACACTGTCAGTAAAATGGGACTAAGGACTCCTATCCATAGGATCATAGTCAGTAATGAGAGACTGCATATAAAGTACTTCGCGCAGTGCCTAGAACATCATCTGACCTCTCGAATATTCCCGTCCCCTTACCAATGTGGGAGGCTGTTATGTTAGATTGTTTCTTTATCTTTTCCTAACTCACAAAAGGCAAGCCATTGCTTTTCCTCCAGCCCTTCTCTTTTCTACCCGTTGTACTCCCTTGACATTCCCTTTTCCTCTGTCCACACCCACCTCCAGTGTATTTAATCTTCTTTCTGAACGTAATACAAATATTTAACCTTATGTGTTCTTTTTCTCCTCTTCTTATTTAAATTCAATTAGCCAAGGTATACTACATCATTAGTTTTTCATATAATGTAACAATGAACACCTTATGCATTCTTAACATTTTATCTGTCTTTATCTTCTATCCAATCCTCTCTTGCTAATCCGTGCTGCCGGAGATTATAGGCACACTTGCAGGGAGAGACCAACCCTGTGTAAGTCTCTTGGATTATCCTGCATCACTACACCATGAGCAAATGAGAGCTAATAAGTCACTACTCTTGGGATCAAACTTATATCAAGGCTGTTGCCCGAAGGAGCTTCTCTTGCACGAGTACCAGAGGAGGCTGCTGAAGATCAGCCCAGAGTTTCGTTGGTGAACACCGAGTATGTGCTGATGACCAAAGAGCTGACAGCAGGTGGAAATAGTTTCACAATTTAAGAACATATCATTTTTTTTTCTGCAGGTGGAATGCTTCTGAAAAGTTGTCCAAAAACAAAAGTCTAACTAAAACATACATATAGCTATCTCCCTCCGCCGGCATAATGTTTATAAAATGAGGTGTTAGAGGAAATGTGGTGTCATCTTTGTTGCAACTGCCAGTTCGAGCGTCGGTTCTCCCAACACTAAACATACATACTGTGCCCCAGATTCTGCTGCAGGCTGGGAGGAAAAAGATGTGAGATGTGGTTGTGCCTGCAAGGAACTTACAATCTATAAGCAAGAGAGAAGTCAGCCAACAAGCATCACATAGCGTGGGGAGGGCGGGCAGTCATAGAGGCAGTATGTGTAGTGATTTCCGTTAGCCTAGGATTGTGCAAAGCCATCCTGGAAGAAATGATCTGAGAAAACTCTTTTCCCTTTCTTTCCTCTCTCATAACGCTTAGTCCTGCGCTAGGCTCAATAAATCCTCGATACAAGCTTGATCACGTCTACTCCCGTTGCCTCAGTTACCATCCCTGTATAATGATGGTTTCCAAATCTTTATCTCCAGTCCATGTATGCACTTAGAGGACCAAATCCTTGGCCTACAGTTCAGCCCCACAAGGATGTCTTGAAGACTCTCCATTTCTAGATCTGTAAAATTGAATTCAGTACCAGCTGCCCTCATGCTCCAGGAAACCTGCATCAGTAGATATCACAATTTGCTCAAGCCCCAGGCCTCAAAGTCGTTCTTCTGTTTTTAACCACCCCCCTCCCCACATTCCAGCAGTCATTAAAAAGTTGATTCTAGCGATTAACTATCTCTTTCTCGTTACCATCCCTCTCTCTCCATTGCCCCACCATTGCCTAAGCCACCATCATTTCTCACTGGGACTGTAATAGCCTCCCGGTGGATCTGCCTGACCCCAGTCTTGCTCTTCTCCAACTTTTCACACAGTCATCAGCGAACTTTCCAGAGCACAAATCCCGGCATAGCACTCCCCTTTTAAAAACCCCAGTGGTCCTTAGGTTGGACTCCAAATTCCTTAACTTCTTCCCACTGGCTTTTTCTGACCCCCTCAGTAAGGATAAGACCCTCTTGCTGTTCATTCCACTAGCACACCGTAGTTCCCTTTATCATAATATTGATAAACTTCATTATAATTACTTCTTTTGATATCTCTGATAGATACTAGTCTTTGAAGTCAAGGACCATGTCTGTATTGTGTATTCCTATACCCTCAGCCCCTAGCACAGTGCCTGGTACATGATACAAAACTGAATGCATAAACAAGTTCACTATTTTACATGAATTTTTAATTATTAGTTATCTGTAAAATGAATAAAAAACCTCTAATGTAACTTGTTGGTAAGTTTCGTTAGTCATGTAGTGAATTTACTTACAGCAGACCTTCTTTAAATTGTGTATTCAAGTGGGCGATTGCACTTTCTGTCATCATAGTTGGTTCTTTCAGGCGCCATAGAGATCAGCATCGCAAAGCCTAAGGGAGGGAGAGTTAGAGGGGAAAACACAGGAGGGAAAAAAAAGTCTAAAGAACAGAAGCTTTACCACCTTTTTTTCCTTCTAGTGTTGCAATGTGTATCTTCATGTATATATCATTTTCTTTCCTTTGAATTATTCCCTTAGTCACTTGCCAGAAATGAGAATTATTGGGTAAAAGGGGATGAACATTTTAAGGCTCTTGAAATACTGCCAGATTGTTTCCCAAACACATCATATCAACAAATAGTTTTGAGCAATGGACAAGGGTGTCTGCTTAATCACACACTTACCACCACTGGGAAATGTCATTAAAATCTCTTTTGCTAGTTTAATAGCAGGGGGACATGGTCTTCCCCATTCCTTTCCTTTAGTGTTCGGTCTTTTCAGTCTGATTCTTCGTGCAGCTCCTTCTGAAGGAGCCTCCTGCCCCTCAAAGACTTGTTCAGAGGCTGTGGGGCTCACTACCTCAGCAGCCTCTGGGGCACAGCATCCCTGTTGTGCCCTGGGCCAGGGGAGGGAGTGAGGGGGGAGAGAAGCATCGATGGAGGGAAAACATAACACAAACCACACCATTGTTAGGGGATGAGGTCGCTGGGATAATGCTGTTAGAAGGGATGAAAAGAACGATTCTCCATTCTTGATTGTTGTGATTTCCAAGGATGAGCCAACAGCTCCAGCATGGGAAGGGATGGGTCTTTACTGCAGCCAGATGCTCCTTTTTCCAGTGCTGCTTTCCATTATTTCTGGTGAGAAGGGGTGGGGGTAGCCTAGCAGCTGAAACAGATTAACTTTTATGCCAGTTTCCTCCCTTTGAGTGATTGCCCTGGACCTGGGGACATTCAGAATTAGTCAGAAACTGTTTAGAAATAAGAACGTGATTCAAGGTCCATGGTGTCTAAGAGCCAACCTTCTGGGGTTTGTGCATCATGCCTGCCTTTATGCATGGGAGCTCATGAAGCAAATAGAGCTTGCTTTCCTTCCCTTCCCCACTGCCACTGCCTTCGTTCAAGCCCTCGTCCTGTTTTGTCTGAGCCACGGCAATAGCTTCCTGTTCCCCTTAATCTAGCCTCTTGTACACTGTTAGCAAAGTGATATTTCTACCATGCACGTTGGATCTTGTCACTGTCCAGTTTCAACTGTGAGCGCTTCCCCCACTGCCTTCAGGATAAAAGCCAACCTCCTTTTCCCAGCTTTCTGGGCATTTAGCAACCAGATCCCAACCTGCTTTTCCAGACTGGCTTCCACCTCTCCTCTAGACAGTGCTCTGCCTTGGATGTTCATTCGCTGTAAGGTGCTCACTCATGCTGGCCTCCTGCCCCGCTTGCCCTTCTGTCTCTGTCCTACCTGACTGACTCCGTCCAGTCCCTCACATCTCTCCTCAGAAAGCAAGCCCCATCAGTTATCACCACTCTGGTGGATTTTTCCTGGGTTTCCCCTCACAGCTAATCACTCTGTTCCTGTAACCCTGTAGAACCACTTGCATGCAGGTCATGATCTCTGCATTTGTTCCTTCCAAATCAGGAATCCTCACCTTCCTTGTCTATATTGGTGTTCGTGAATCCCCAGCCCCTGCCACAATATTTTGCACATAATAAGTGCTCAAAAATGTTTCCTTCCTTTCTGCTAGCCTATTCTTAATCGCTCTTTAACCTTCAGTGTGTGTTTTAGAGCTGCAAGGGAATATAATGTAGTTTAATCCTTTCCCCCCCTCCCCTTTTTTAAATGGTCAACAAAAGCAAAGCCCAGTGAGGGAAGGAATTCACTCTGGGATGCACAGCCAGATTTAATGGCAGAACGGGGGAGCTGTAATGGTTGAGGCTGAGCTCCTTGGATGAATTGAAAAGCACCTTGAAATAAAGGGTTATATCAGGGGAAAGGGAAGGAACTGCCGTTCATTGCTAAGTTTTTTTTTTGCTGAGGGCTTGATATATATTACCTTATTTTTTACTTTTGGAACTGTATTCCATTTTTTAAATTGTCATGAAATACACATAACAAAATTTACCATCTTGATCATTTTTAAGTGTACATTTCAGTGGCATTAAGTGCATCCACGTTGTCATATAGCCACAACCACCATCCACCTCCAAAACCCTTTTCAATCTTATAAAACTAAAACTCTGCTCGCTTAACAATAACTCCCTATTCCCTCATCGTGCAGCCCCTGGCAACCACCATTCTCCTTTTCCGTGTCTATGCATTTGACTACACTAGGTACTTCATGCAGGTAGAATCAGACAGGACTTGTCTTTTATGATTGACTTATTTTACTAAGAATATAGTCCTCAAGATTTATCTGTTATTTCGGGGCACCTGGGTGGCTCAGTCATTAAGCGTCTGCCTTCGGCTCAGGTCATGATCCCAGGGTCCTGGGATCGAGCCCCGCATTGGGCTCCCTGATCAGCGGGAAGCCTGCTTCTCCCTCTCCCACTCATCCTGCTTGTGTTCCCTCTCTCCCTGTGTCTTTCTCTGTCAAATAAATAAATAAAATCTTTAAAAAAATAAATAAATAAAAGATTTATCTGTTATTTCATGTCAGAATCTCCCTCCTTTTTAAGGCTAAATACATTCCATTGTATGTATAGACTGCATTTTGTTCCTCCATTCATTTGTCAATGGACACTGAGTTGCTTCCACATTTTGTCTCTTGTAAATAATGCTGCTAGTTACCTGTTCAAGACCCTGTTTTCAGTTCTTTTTAGTATATACCCAGAAGTAGAATTGCAAAGTCATAAAGTAATTCTATTTTTAATTTTGGGGGGAATGGCCACACCATTTTCTGTAGCAACTGCACCATTTTACATTTCCAGCAGTGCACAAGGGTTTTGATTTCTCCATATTCTCAAAAACACTTGATATTTTCTGTTTTTTATGATAGGGAGCCACCTTACAAGGTGGTATCTCATTGTGATTTTTATTGTCATTTCCCTAATGACTAGTAATTTTTGGCATTTTTATGTGCAACATTTGTGTACCATATTTTTAAAAAGATTTTATTTATTTGTCAGAGAGCACAAGCAGGGGGAGCAGCAGGCAGAGGGAGAAGCAGGCTCCCCGCTGAGCAGGGAGCCCAATGCTGGACTCCATCCCAGGACCCTGGGATCATGACCTGAGCTGAAGGCAGATGCTTAACCGACTGAACCACCCAGGCGTCCCTGTATATCATCTTTGAAGAAATTTCTATTCAAGCCCTTTGCCCATTTTTAAATCAGGTTATTTTGTGATTGTTAAGTTGTAGAAGTTCTTTATATATTCTGGCTATTAATCCCTTATCAGATAAATATTTGCAGATATTTTTCTCCCACTCCATGGGTTGTCTTTTCACTCTCTTGTGTCCTATGATTCACAAAAGTATTCAATTTTGATGCAGTCCAATTTATTTTTTTTCTTTTGTTGCCTCTGCTTTTGGTATCGTATCCAAGAATTCATTGCCAAATTCGGTATCATGAAGATTTTCCTCTGTGTCTTCTTCTAAGAGTTCTATAGTTTTAGGTTTTACATTTAAGTCTTTGATCCATTTTAGTGAATTTTTGTGCATGATATAAAGGTCCAGGTTCATTTTTTTACATGTGGATATGCAGTTTTCCCAGCACCATTTGTTGAAAAGATATATGTTGTCTCATTTTATATGCATGATAATCCTGGGATGTATTAAAACTATTTTATGGATCAGAAAAGAGAAGTTAAAATATCCCTGAGGACACCCTAAAAGCAGCCCCCTTTGTAACCTTGGTGTGCCAAAGGCATAAAAGAAGAAGGAGGAAAAAAAACCAATTATGATATAAGGTGAGAAAAGGGGGGAAAAAATGCAGCTAGCCCTGACCAGAACTATGGAACATGTTTAGGGTTCACTTGAGAGCTCCTCTCCTTCTGCCCTTTTTCTCTCCTCCGTCCTCCTCTGTCTGTGCTTCTCTGACTCTTTCAAGGTAACTCTGAGTTTGCTGTCTCTCTTGAAATTCTTTTAAGAGGGTAATTTAAAGCTTTTCCACCATCTGTCCCCAACCTGTTTTCTCAGCCTTATCTGCTGTCACTCCCTTCCTGCCACTGTGACCCTGTCCTTGAGCTACTCCAAGAGCAGGCCCTGCCTCGACACACCGTTGTCATTTTATTCATGCTGCCTTTAGTGCATTTCATTATAATTATATTCATAATGGTTATGAATGCGTACTCATTCAGCATGTGCAATATAGTCTTACTTCTAGGGATTTTAAAAGATCGTGTGACATGGTCTGTGCCTACCAGTGACCGCAGTCTAGTTGGAAGAACTCAAGACACTTTTACATGCACTTTACCCTTGACTGTTCTGTATAACACATAGTCCTTGCAACATTCATGAATGGCCGGGAAGATTGGGTTTACCTCCATTGTACTTGTGGCTATTAAAGGACAGCCAAGTTGAGGGGTTTGACTGACCTCACCTCGCTAGAAGATTGAGGTGGGACTTGAAGCTGGGTCACTGACTT
This sequence comes from Neomonachus schauinslandi, assembly GCF_002201575.2. Classification (NCBI taxonomy): domain Eukaryota; kingdom Metazoa; phylum Chordata; class Mammalia; order Carnivora; family Phocidae; genus Neomonachus; species Neomonachus schauinslandi. Next base: position 57,763,536 of record NC_058413.1, on the reverse strand, counting down.
CAGGCAAAATGCTCCACCACTTTAAGCAACTCCGTTTTTCACCTACAATACGGAGATAGTAGCATCTACTTCCTACGTGGTTGAGTGAGTACTGAACATCAGCCAGCACACACAAATAAAGAATTTAGCACAAGGGTGACACATCGTGTAGGTGCTCAAATGCTGGCGATGACTCGTCTTATATCTGGTGTTTTCATCCCTGTTGTGACACACTGTATATTATTACTTTGGAAAAAAGGCTTGAAGTACCATCTCAATGCATTCACCTTAGATTGTCGGGAATATTATTAGCCGCTCCTGACCTCCATGTGAGTCCCGTGTAAAGCACCTCATGTGACTGCTGTCTGACTCAGGCGCCCAGTGAATGGGTCCTTCACTTCTCCTTCCTGGCCCTGTGCTTTCCCGGATGAATTACACGGGACTCACATGGCTAATAATAGTTTAACAATCCAGGATTCTGATCCAGTCTCAGGACTGTCTGCTTTATTGTAATAAACACTTAATCTGGCAGCTACATTGACACAAACCATTTGAAGAACTTAAAAAAAAAAAAAGGAAGTTAGGGGAAAAAAAACCTGTTAGAGTGGTCCCAAAGCCAACACACTAAAGCTTGTACACATCTGATTCTCATAAACAACCTCGTGAGATAAACAGAGCAGGTGATAGTTCTTCACGAGTCTGAGACGTCATGGAACTTGCTGGGGTCACATAATAAATAGCAGACTGAGGATTGAACCCAGGTTTTCTGATGGATCACCACTCAAGATTCTCTTAAGATTTAACATGAAATGGTATGTCACCTCTTAGTGTCATATTTTCAGCTCCAGTGCCTACCTCCCTTGTTGAGCCTTCATGTGTCAGACCTGGGAAGTTGCAGAAATTCCTGGCTGGGAAATGTAACGCAGGTCTGAGTTAAAGAGAGGAAGCCTTGGTTAGCAAGAAGAGCCTGGAAGACAGAGCCCGAAGACTTTCCTTTGCCACTTTGCAGTTTTATATTTACAGTTAAGTTACTTAGCTACTTCATGCCCCAATTTCTTCATCTTTAAGTTAGGATAATCATAGAAATTATGCATAGGATAGTTGTAAGGATGTAACGCGTCAATATATGTAAAGTGCTTAGTTCAATGCCTTGCACACAGTAAATGAATTTAGTTTTTATTATTATGATAAAAATACCACACAGCTTGTAGAAACCGCAAAAAGTAATCTCCTTCTTGCTCTCTCCATACTTTCTTATTGAAGAATTACAGGGAAATAATCTATCCATTCTTCAACTTCCTCCTCCTCCCCCTGCTCTTCCTCCTCCCCCTCTTACTCCTCCTCCTCTTCCCCTTTTTCTCCCACAGGTCAGCCTGGCTCAGAGCTTGCAGTAAACACCAGGGACATTCATTTGATTATGGCATTTGCTTGGTTCATGGCATCTTATATAATGTTCTGCCTTGTGACATGGCCATGGAAAAAGAATTGTTTCCGGGCCTAGAATTGGGAGCAAGGTTGGTATCCTTAGTCATTTGCAGCAAGGCACGAAGCTGATTTCCATCCATCGATCCCACACTGGACGGCATTGTTTATTAGACAAAATCATGTCAGTAGGATTCTCCTATGCCTTTTCCTGGTGAGTCTCCCACCCCATCTCAGGACCCTCAGGTGTCTGGCCTCCCCATGACCTGGCCTGACTGAACTCCTAGTAGGTACATCATTCAGGGCCCACTGTCCCCGTCTGATTGTCCCCTCTTCCTGAGTCCAGTTGCCTTACGCTTTCTAGGTGTCTGGTTACTCTGGTAAACTAATTGCATCTTGGGTATTTGTGGAAAGAATTCATGAATAAATAAATATATTGAAGCAATATAATAAGCAGTACCAAGTCATTAACATCCTCTGCCTGGCCCAGGGCCTGGCACAAGGCAGCAGCTCAATGAAAATTTGTTGAATAAATTATGACTTTGGGTGTAAAGTACATTTACTATCCTAACCATGTGTTTGAAGCCTAGTTCAGATACCGCTTCCTTTGTAAAGCTGTTCTCATATCAAATATAAATTCTCCCACTTCTGAACTCTAATAGAACTTTATGAGAAACTTTGTATATATAAAGTTAATATTATATTCTTTATTTAGGGAAAGAAAAAAACCCAACCTTTCGCTTCTAATTCTCATAAGAACCATGTCAGGATTATCATCTTCATTTTATATTTGAAAAATAGAGGCTTAAGCAATAAGAAAGATCCCAAGTTTATGCTGTTCATAATTAGCAAAGCTGACCCCAAAATTTACTTTCAGCTACTAAATTATTTCTGTTGGAATGTATTACACAGGTGAATGCGTATTTTCTTTAGTTCTGTGCATGTTTTAATTTCACCACGAGAACGGAAGCCCCTTTTAATCTGAGGACTCTCTGTCTCATATGTTTGCCTGTGTTCCCCAGGGCTTCTTCACACATAAGTGTTTGAAAGCAAATTGCCGATTTTAACAAGGTTCTTCAATGCTGCAATCAAAGGGGTGACCAAGGACAGAATTTCATGCAGAATCAGTGCAGAGAGAAAAAAAGTTTTAGGGAGAAGACAAGCGTCTCTCCCTGTGTGGAGCTCCCTAATGGCCCTTCTTAACTTTTTAAGTTGGACTGCAGAACACACCCCTGTGGGTCCTCTTTCTGATGGTTTATTCCCTGCCTGTGTATTGTACCGCTAAGTAGAGCTTCTACCTGCTCTCATACCTGAAGTCGCAGCTCTGACACATGGCACAGACCCCGGAGAATGGTGATAGTCCAGCACTGCCAGTCCCGGGCTGATGTCCTCCAGGGCTAGCTGAGACTTGGCACTATTAATATCTGAGTTTCTATTAATACCCTCTTTTCACTGTGAGCTAATTTAAATCTTCTGTTCTCTCAGCTATTCTTAGCTAAATGTTCTTGGGCCTGGGCCTGGTTCCCAACTACAGATCATAACTCTCCATTTTGGTTTTGCATGTTTGCAGAAATAATAGGAATTCTGCCCCTGTTGATTCTCAGAGGGGAAGTGGGGCTCTGCTGGAATTTCGGGTAGGACAGTTCTTTGTTAATGCTGAATACTCCATGCATTGTTTGAGGTTAGTATCTTGTCCCCTGTCCTATAATGCCTGTCGTGGTCCCTAGGCACTGTGACAGTTTTCCCCTCACCAAGCACTCACACATTTCCAAACCCTTGGAGAGTGGGTAGTTCTGCCACTTGTTGAAAGCCACTATAACCTGATGCCTTTTTGTGCCACCTTGATCCCTGTTGACTTGAGTCCCTCTCCCGGGCGGAACTAGGAATGGGGATGTACCCCCTCTACAGTTTGAGAAAAGGTTTTCAGCTTCTCCAGAGCTCCTGTCTTTGTGGGAGGCAAATTAAGGCTCTGAAATAGGATCTCCTCAGGGATTGGGCTCCTGAGACCAATTGAATGTCACTGTTATTCTGTCAAGACAGGTTTTAACCACACATTGGGACAAGGTAGTGGCAGTAGGTACGGAATGGGGAGTGACTGTTAATGAGTAAATGAATGTGGGGTTTCTTTTGGGTCAAAGAGAATTAGGATGGAATTAGGTGCTGGTGATGGTTGCACAACCTTCTAAATATAGTAGAAGCCTCTGAACTGTATGCTTTATAGAGTGAATTTTATGGTATGTGAATCACATCTTAATTTAAAAAAAAATGCATGAGTCTGCTCTTCTTAGTATTTTCCCCACCTATCACCCAGTTTCTCAAGCTTGAAACTTAAAAAATCTTACAGTCACTTTGCACACTTGCCTTTCCCTTAGTTTCCATTTCAAACGGGTCACTAAGACCTAACTTCTAAGTCATCCTCAACTCCTTTTCCATTCTCTGTCCCTGTTACTAATGACCCCACTCAAGTCCTCTTCCCTTGCCTGTATGATTACGACCATCTCAATTTCTTTTCTTGTCTCTAGACTCTGCCCACCCTCATGATCCTTCCAGGATACTTCTAATTGTGTCTTCTGCAGTATTTTATTGTGAGTTACAATACACATAGAAAAATGTATGACACTTAGAGTAAAATCAAGGAAACGCTCATATTGCTACTACTCAGGTCAAAAAACTGACAGCACCTCCTAATCATATTCTTCTTACTTCACTCCTACTCCCTCCCCTGCCGAAGTATGACAACTTTTGTGCTTTTGTTGATAGTTTTACCGTGAGTATGTGTATCCCTAAGCAGTAGTGTTAGTTTTGTCCATTTTTGAACTTTATATAAATGAAGTCACATGTTCAGTCTTGCTTCCTTCTCTCAACTTTAAGATTCTTTCATGTCGTGTGTAGCTCAGTTATATATTTTGTAAAGTATTTATTTACTTATTGTTTGTTTGTTTGTTTGTTTGTTTTAGCACACCCAAGCGGGGCGGGTGGGAGACAGAGGGAGAGGCAGAGAATTTCAAGCAGGCTCCCTGCTGAGCGTGGAGCCAACACAGGGCTCCATCTTGTGACCCTGAGATCATGACCTGAGCTGAAACTAAGAGTTGGGCGCTCAACAGACTGAGCCACCCAGGCATCCCACAGTTTTACATTTTTTAAAACTTAGATCTGATCCTGTTTCTTCCAGTCGCCTAGATGGTAAGTCCATACTGCATGGTGTGGCAGCATTTGAGGCTTTCTGTGATCTGGTCTTAACCTGCCTCCCTAGCCTCATTTGCTATGACCTCTCCCCCTATATCGTTTCCTTTAATCACACAAAGAACTTGCCATTGCCAGAAGATGCCATGTATTTCTGTGCCTCCATGTGCTTAAAATCTGGAATTTCTTCCTACCCTCTCCTCTTGGCATATTCTGTGACTCCCTTCTCGAAGTATGATAAATCAGTCTCTTTCCTGTGTCCCATAATTCTTTATACCCCGCTCCCCTTTTACACAAGTTGCCTGAATTAGAATAACAGATAATGGTTATTGAGCATATAGAGTGATCCAGGTGCTGAGATTGGATTGGTACTAAGTAGATGCTCAATAAATGCTATTTTCTTCCCTACTTTGTATGGTGGATGCTCAGTCCTGTAGTTGAAGTCTTTGAATGTGATGGCATTCCATCTTTACATCAGCAGTATAGGATGTTGTAAACTACTTTCTCTACTCAGGAGCATCCTTTTGAAATCTTTCCTAATGGTCAAATTTCTGGCTGATGTAAGCAATCACTCAGGTATTTGGAGATTCTAAGAGGCTTTTGTGCCCAAAGAAGACGAATGTCATTTATTTATAGTTTGCTTAATGTTTAATTTCAAAACTTTGAAAATGAATTTTTATTGTACATTTAAACATTAGTTATTAACAAACTTCTTTAATTTCTCTCAATATAACCACAGTTATAAGCTTAATTTGGCTGTTTCTCTTGAGTACTTCAAAAACCTTAAATAGTAGATAAGACATATACAAATACAGTGATCACAAATCTTATATGTATATTTATGCTTAATCTTATCCTAAAACATCAACACCTTGAGTTTAATTTCATTATTTTTGTATTTATTTGCATGCTCTCCTCTGGCATCGCTAAGGTTATTTGGATATCTTCCAAAGATTTAAGTTATAATTTTGACTTCCCCAGGGAAATCATCTTTCCCAGAGAAATAACAAGAAAATAAGCTAACCAAAATGAAAAGTAAAAAGAACCCCTTTTCAAATTGGCCAAGTCCTGGTTTCCAGTGACAGACTAATAGATCTTTGGTTGGAGCACACGGCTTGGTTGCTATCTCAGTGTTGTAGACCTGCCTCTGGTTATGAGGCTGAGCTTCCTTCTTCTAGATGAACTTCAGGTACATTAATGCAACTTTAGCTAAAACTTTTGTTTTACTTTCTTGTATTTTCATATCTTACCTTGAAATGAGGAATTTTTTAGTCTCTTGCTTGGCCAGAGTTATAAAATACTGTTTAGTAATTATGATGTAGTGACCTGAATGTTAGCGTTATTCAGAACTTACTTATGCCTCAATAGTATGTCCTTATAATCAGGGCAGTGGTTTTCAAAGTGTGGTTCTAGGAGTAGCAGCATCAGCATCTTCTGGAGAGTTTTTAGAAATGCGAATTCTCAGACCTCCGACTCCAGATCTTCTAAATCAGAAACTCTGGGAATAGGGCCCAGAAATCTGCATTTTAACATGTCCAGTAGGTAATGCTGATGCATGTTAAAGTTTGAGAAGCACTGCTAGAAGTTGAGAGAATATGAGTTCATGGAGTCAGCTGTCTTTTTCATGCTGAAGTATTATCTTGAAATATACTATTGCACGCTCATTCTACCTGGCCAGTGTACCTGACCACTCGTGCTTTTTAACTGCTAATCCCCTCCACCTTTTGTTTGTTGTCTGTGTGACCACCAATGCTGATCAATTGTTTGTATAATTTCTACTTTTTCTTGTACTTCTTACTTACTTGTAGTTTCCTATATTGATTCTTTTTCTTCTTATGCAGATAGAAACAGATATGCATCTATACTCTATATCACATATATTGCTTAATAGAAGAGAGATGTCCAGTGTATTGACTCCCTTCTTATGAAACTCAATAAAAATACCAAATAAATCCTATTATAGTTGCCTGTTTTTTATATTTTATTTTTTTAAAGATTTTATTTATTTATTTGACAGAGAGAGACACAGCGAGAGAGGGAACATAAGCAGTGAGAGTGGGAGAGGGAGAAGCAGGCTTCCCACGGAGTGGGGAGCCCCATGCAGGGCTCGATCCCAGGGCCCCGGGATCATGACCTGAGCCGAAGGCAGACGCTTAATGACTGAGCCACCCAGGCACCCGGTTTTTTGTATTTTAAGAAAAACTTTGTACACTATTCCTTTGAATATCATAAACTCATATTTTCACAGGCTCAACTTTTAGACCTAAAAGGTTACAACTTGGACGTTAGGAATCACTTTAAATCTAATCCTTCTGATTTTCAGCAGTCCTTAACGTTTTTTCTTCTGTACATTTTATTTTTTAAAGATTTTCTTATTTATTTTAGAGAGACAGACAGAGATGGAACGAGTGAGGGGGAGGGGCTGAGAGAAAAATCCCAAGCAGACTCTGCACTGAGTGTGGAGCCCGATGTGGGGCTCAATCCCACAAACCCGATAGCATGACCTGAGCCAAAACCAAGAATCAAACGCTCAACTGACTGAGCTACCCAGGCATCCCTTTCTGCAATTTGCTTTCATTATTCAATAAACAGCACATATAGACCTAATTCTTTTTTTATTCCACAATATGGAATCAACTCCCCTCCAAAGTGCTGTGATGGCTTTGGCAGAGAATAATACTAAGGACCCACATCGAGGACTGCAGGTGCACACAGAGGCTGTGGTGTTCACAAGCACTGCTGTCATAAGCCACTCCCAGTGACCGAATTGGAAAGTTAATTTTTTTCAAAGTTAAGAGTTTATATATGGGTGCTATAGCTAATTTTCCTTAGAGTGTGTGGTTGTATTGACCCTCTTTTACGTAGATATCAGGCGGTGTTTTTAGTTACCTACTATGATCTCTTTCCACTGAATTATGCCCAGATACAGGGGTGATTAGAGGCACATGTTCAAAACAATGAGAAGATAAAGTTTTTATTTATACATAACACCTTTGTAAAAACATATATATCTTGCCTTATTTTTTCCTCTCTATAACCATGTGAGGTAGGTGGAATTTGCTCCATTTTACAGATAAGGAAACTAAGGCTCACAGAGGTTAAGTGACTCATTAGGGTCACACAAGCTAGTAACTGGTATCTGGAATTTGAGCCACAGCTTCAATTTCTAAATCCTGCTTATTTTCCACTGTACCACGCATTACCATGTATCTTTTCCGTCTTTTGTTTTCAAGAAACTTACAAAACACTTGTGCATCTGAAATAACATAAATAACATTCAGAATGAAACTTAGAGCTTTTATAAATGAAGAACTGCTTACACATGAAATCTCTACTGATAATCCTTTTAGAGACACTTCCTATTCTAATTTTGCTCTACATTGATTGCTTTAGAAAGCATATAGGTTTGGATTTGGTTGGGATTGATTAATGCAGATTAATAAATCATGTTCTGGTTTCTGGAAAGTTCATTTCAGTTTAGGATACAGTATAGTTAAAGTGGAAGGTTCTAACAAAAATAAAGTACCAAATTTCTAAGTATAAGTCAGGCATGGTGAAGAGGCATATATTTAATATAGGGGTATGCATTCTAGATATTAAGCTGCTGGAATCGTTTCTGTATTTTTGACTGCTGTAGTGTAACATTTTTTAAGCAGATAAGGGTTAAGGTCAGAAATGATTTGTTTCAGGCAGAGAGTTTTATTTAGAAAGTCACTGAGGGTTGAGCCTGGGAGATACTTGACTTTTCCTTGAGGAAGCCATAGCTCCCCAGTTGGAATCTGCAAACTTTTGCTCTGAAGTCATGGAAGAAATTGGGACCTTTGGAAAGTTTCTAGAGCCCCAAAGGGCACCATGTCACAGAGTCAGGATGCCTCAAGATGGAAAAATTATCTAAAAACTGAGTCCCTAATCTGGTATTTATTCAGCTTTATTGTTCACTCAGACAAAGGTGGAGAGGGTGCGTAGAAATAAAAGGATTAGGTGGTTTTTACTTCTTAAGATGAAAGGTCGTGGTGCTTCTATTTCCTAAAGTGGTCAGTACCTCATTCCACAGAGACAACTCTGAATCAGCTAAGTTGCCGCCATTAAGACTATACGGTTATAAGGCAGGCTTTGGGGCCCCCAGAGCCCTAATGTGCCACTTCCCCTTCTCTTTCAGATCCTCTGTTCCACATTTGGGATTCATTCCTATCTTCAACCCCGATCTCCAATCTGAGATCATTCTAAAGTCAATATAAATCGTTATGGACCGGGCGCCTGGGTGGCTCAGTCAGTTAAGCGGCTGCCTTAGGCTCAGGTTGTGATCCCAGTGTCCCAGGATCAAGTCCCACCCACGTCAGGCTCCCTGCTCAGCAGGGTGTCTGCTTCTTCCTCTGCCTCTCCCCCAACGCGTTCTCTCAGTCTCGCTCTCATGCTCTCTCAAATAAATAAATAAAATCTTTAAAAAAAAATCGTTATGGAACACTGCTAGGAAATTTTGGGAATTTAAAAGATAGTTTGTATACTTATATCAAATCACCATGATGTACACTTTGAATATCTTGCAATTTTTTATGTCATTTATACCTCAATAAGGCTGAAAAAAAATAAACTGACCCAAATTAAAATATATATATATATATATATATATATATATATGGGACTCATTTTAGAATAAAAAACTTTGGGTCCTATCTTTAAAAAAAAAATACTGGTATAATGATACCAAGGAGATTTGGATTCTTGTTCCAGCTCTGTATGGAACTTCCATGTATGAGCTTAGTAGGTCATGTAGAGCCCATGGAGTAGTGTCTGTATGGGAATGTGTTTCAGAGACACATACTTCAGGCAGCTGGATGAATGTAAATTAGGGCTCCCAAGAGGCAGGCAGGGCATTTATTTGATCACCTGAGTTAATCTTCACAATTAGGTTCAGTTTCTCCTTCCATCCTTTGAATTACTTCCCTGCATTTATATTAGGGAAGAGAAAGCCAGCTTCCAGAAGAACCCCCGTGTTCATCCTGTACCTTAGAAAAGCTTTTCACGATATTCCCTCATGACCAGCAAATTCCAGAAAGCACTGGATTCTTTGCCCTCATTCATGTATATCTACAGTCTGAGTACCGTCGGGAGATTATCTAGTATGGTAGGGCAGGAAGTTCTGCCTGACATTGCCAACCCTTTGCCTTTTCCTGGGGCTTAAAATGTCAAAACTATGAACCATAGCAGTAGTGTTCTCCCCACGCCTGGGTTCACATGCCCAGTTAACGGACCAGAGCTGGAAGTACAGCTGAGATCTCCATGATCCACTTATTCTTCCAGTGCAGCTCACTAAATTGTAACCTTATTTTATTAATCATTGTTAATAATGTAGTTCTTTGTTTCTCCAAATGGGATTCTTGGACACTCTGTAGTATCCCTGGACCATTTGTATCCCTGGACCCCACTCCAGACCAAGTGAGTCACAATCTCTATTGGGCCTGGGACCTGGGAATATCTGCACTAGAACGTGTGTCTTGGAAATTCTGATACACACTCAGGTTTTGAGTACCGCTGTTGAAGCAAGGAAGTCACACAATCAGGTATGTGTTTAAGAAAGTATGAAACTAGGTCTTTAGGGAAGCCAAAGCCCAAGAGCCTTCTAATCTCCCATTACTTGAAGTGGGGTAGTCTGATGAGAGAAGTCTTTGTCCTAGAGGAAGGGAAACAGTTTAACTCTATTGATGGGCATTATTTGTCTGTCTTACCTCCAACTTTGCCCTGTTTTTTTCTGGTAACCTTACTTAATTCAGAGCTTTAAATACAACTTAGATCAGAGCATTCAAGGACATGAAAGGGAGATTCCTCAATGGAATGACCTTTGTTTCTCCAAAACACATAGGGTTGGCAACAGCTCATTTGTTGTTTTCTCAATGAGAGAGGTAATTCCACTAATGGATTCCCTGAGTCCTCTGCAGAAAAATTGACCTGGTCTTTGGGGAATAATCTCATAGAATTTAGTCAATGTAATCACTCATACAAGGCTCTTTGGTTTCCCAGATGTGACCCTCTTTCTCTCACAGATGTCAAATTCATTTTACTCCCTTGTTTTTGATGCATTCAAGGCAAAGAATGGACAGAGTGCACTGTGCTAGGCTTGTCAGAGAGATGTGGCTGTGGTTCTCACCATAAGTCATGACACAGCCCAACTACTTGCTCAGCTCAGGCAGGAAATCTTGGGAGTCTGTCCTTACTCTTCATTCTCCCGTATCTCCCATATCTCCCATATCCTCCCATATCCCTCATATTGCCAAGTTGGTCATTTCGGCCTCCAAAGTGTATCTTGGATATATATGTCCTTTGCCACTGGTCCAAATCGCCATTATTTCTTGAGCAGCTCTCTGTCTGGCCTCCCTGCTCATGCTCTTTGCCCTTTTCACTCCATTTGCCACAAGCTAGAATGATCTTTAGGAAATGTAAATACAGAAAAAAAAAAAACGTAAAGCCATTCAGTGGTTTCATGTTCTATTTTCTTAAAAAAAATACCTAAGAATATAGATTAAAATGTGAAAGTTCCCTTATTTCATTTCTCATATACCCACTCTCCTCCACAAACCACTGGTACCATTTTGGAATGCTTTTCTAAGCATTTGCAAAACACAAGATTTTGTGTGTGTGTGTGTGTACATATATGTATACTGTACGTACACATATGTGTGTGGTGATGTGCTTACATAGGTGTCCATAAATAGGATCATACTACATTGTTCTTGAGCTTGTTTCTTCAGTTGCTGATATATCAATATATATATTTATCCCTGCTATGTCGGGATCTTGTTCTATTTAAGATAAAATCTAAACTTCATTAAATGACCTACAACGCACCATCATCATCTATCACTGCCTTTCCCTCTTGCTACTTTCCATTCTGCTCACTATGCTTCGGCATGACCCCCTTGTCAGGTCCTCCCATGAGCCAAGCTTTATTTCTCCTCAGGGCCTTTGGCTGCTCACCTGGGGACATGACAGTGGTTCCCATATGGTGGACTGAGTCCTTGAAAACATATACACTTACACAATTCACTAATGCACAGAATTTACAAGTATTCATACTTTTAAAAAATGTAGACATTGTAATCAATAAAATAATTGAGTTAATGAATTGATAGTTTTTATTTATTAGCTAATAAATGCTATAAGTCATTTTGCTCTGTGGGGGGATTCTCAAATTTTAAATTTTACATTAATACTTGATATCAAGAATAATTGACCTGTACACCCAAAACTAATATATCACTGAGTGTCAACTACAACTTTAAAACAAGTGATTGACCTACAGGAAGAAAAAGAAAAACATAAAGCTCAGCATGTGAAGCTCTTAAAATCATCTCAGACCACTTTTCTAGCCTTCCTTCCAGTGATTTCCTTTCCACACAGGTTTTCATCCTCCTTCCTTCGGCTTTACCAAACTTAGCTTTATTATTTGAACACACCAAGCTTTCCCATATATAGGCATTCCTCCTAATCACAGATGTCAGATTCTGCATTTGTAAATTCACCTACTTGCTAAAATTGATTTATGATCCCCTCCCCCAAAGCAAAACCCACAGTGCTTTCTTTCATGGCCAGTCACATATGTGCGTCTGTGGCACAGTGAAGAATTTCATTTCCCCACACACACTCCCAGCTGAGATAGAACAAAGTGATGCCCTGCCTTCTTGCTTCAGCTCTCATGCTGTAAACTAGTGTTCTTTTCTCCATCTGTTTAATGCCATGTTTGTCACATTTTTATGCTTTTTATTGGTGGTTTGGCTCTTTAAAAAGGCCCTGAAGCAAAGTGCTTAGAGTGCTGTCTAGGGTTCCAAAGCTCAGGAAAATCGTGCTGTGCCTTACAGAGAAAACATGCATATCTACAAGCTTCATTCAGACTTGAGTTACAGTGGTGTTGGGTGAATTCAATGTTAATGAATCAACAATATCTATTAAATAAGGAGTCTTTAAACACAGACATGAATGAAATAAGATTATGTGTCGATTAACAAAAATATTGGGACCGTAGGTTTGCAGGAACCTAACTCTGGTTTTCCCCTACGAGAAATGAATCCATGTTCACTGATTTAGTGTTCTTGGTGACTTTATAGACCATCACTACTGTGAATAACAAGAGTTATGTGTACTCCTGTTATTCCCTTTTCCTGAAAAGCTCCCCCTCCAGCACTGTTTCTTCAACTAGCAAAAACTCTCATCCTCCAAGACCCAACTCAAATGTTGCTTGTGCTCTGCGGCTTTCCCGGACTCGTCCCAGACAGAGTGGTTCTCTGTTCACAACCACTAGTAGAGCTGTGACCTCAGAGGACCAAGTTACCTGTGTCCTTACCAGAGATGGTGAGGTCCTAAAGGACCTGGTACTGATAGGTTTGAGAAATGTTGATTGAGTGATTGGAAGGAGGTAGGAGAACTAAAAAGGAATGGAAAAGGAATGGGGAGTGAAGGACACTGAAAGTGGATTGAGTAACGAGTATGATAAGAGCCTGTGGGCAGGACCTCTGAGTTACTCTTACGGTAACAAACAGTTCTGGGTCTCAGTATAGGATGCATGCTTAAAACTTGTGTTGACTAGTGACCTCAGTTGCCTTAGCCAAAAAGGGGAAAACCTGGCTCCAGGATCAGCTTGATTTAGGACTCACATTGCATCAGGATCCATCTTTCTAACTCAACACTGTCTGGGTTAGCTGTCCTCAGATTCCAAATGGTGGTCACTACAACTTCAGGCTCATATCATTACAACTTTCTGTCCAGTGAAAGAGAGAGCCCACTTTGAGTAAGACACACTGAAGTCCTGGAGTGGAATCTTAATGACTGTGCAAACTGGCTTCAGTCATGTGCCCATTGCGAACCAAGCATTAATTGGCTTAATCTAGGATCCCATGATTTCTACCCCCTGAAGCCTAGGGTTGGAGTCAGTTTCACATAAAAGATCACATAGAAGTGATCTTTCGTGTTTATGCGCCATCTCACCCAGGATAGAGATGGTTAGAATTCTGAAAATGTTAACATTAGTAGGTCATCTGACTAAAAGGTTTTGTTTGGTTTTTACCAAAGAGGAACGAAGAGATATTCTTTTTTTTTTTTGGTATACCTTCATTGAAGAGTTCTAAAGTACATAACATGTACCAAGTACTTTGCTAAATGCTGGTGATACAAAAGCTCCCTGACCTCACAATGTAACAGTCAGTCTTGGGTTCCAAAGGTCTATTCTCTTCCCTAGGAACAAATAATGTTCATTGGAATCAGAGGAAAACTTTATTACTCAGGTAAATGAGTCAAGAGCATGTAATTATGCCGCTCTCTCCTAGGGAATTTGGAGTTGAGGAGTGGAAATAATTCTGGACTAGGAGCTGAGACCTGAGTTCTAATCCCTCTATTTCTATCACCAACTGTGAACTTGACTTTCATAAATGCTCTGGCCAGTGTGTCTCAACGTGTAGTCAGCAGTTTATCTGTATTAGCTTCTCAAGTTCTTTCTGGACGCTAGCTCTGACCCGCCAGAAGATCTGGGGTTGTGATCTCTGCCAGTTGTTTAGCTTGATGAAACTCATTTTCCTCATCTGTACAAAGGGGATCATAATTGCCTTGCAGCATTGGTTTGGATTAAAATGTGATAATGGATAGAAAGCACATGATATGTAGCAGGTGCTCAGCAACTGCCATTTTTCCCCCCTCAGAGTGTAAAGTCACTGGGTCAAGAGTAGTTGAAGTGTTCCTAGAGTAAGAATAGCAAGAAGCCCTTTCTCACTCAGGAAGTGTTCCTCCAGAAATATGTGACCATTACGTGACCCACTGGATTCTCATTGTTTGTTCTTAACTGCTATGGAACGTAAGACTGGCCTAGTGTACTTCATGCTGCAGTGTATTGGGACATGGCTGTGCCTCACGTGCTCAAAAGCCAAGTCAGATTCTTCTTTGTCTTTGTGATTGTTTGAGCTAGTGTTTCGCTTAGAGAAAGGTGAATGAAAGCATGTATGTGTGTGCATTTGTGATTTTGATGAATATTTTTTTACCTATAAAGCCAAGAACTTTTTGAAGATGCAGATACTATGTTTTTAATAACCCTAACAAGTTCAGTCTGTTGATACCATCCAGTAACCTCAGATTCTGAGATTATATTATAACTAACTATAATCCTCACTTGACAGGATTCTCCTGGTTTATTGGCAGTTTTTGGCTTTACCCTCATCAGAAAGAGGGAAGTTCAAAGGACACACCCATTTCTAGGAGTTACACAAAACCTTCTTCCAAGAAATGTCTTGACCTTTCTACAATTTTAACCACAAGGCATGTGAGATTTGGTATCTAGAAAGATGATATAAGGCTCTAAGTCCTTAGTCATCAAAGAAAAGTTCTGTTATCTTTGATATAATACCTAAGGCAGGGCAGAAGATTCTGGAGTTTTAGAAATATTTTCAGCTGTTCAGGCTGAAAGTATAAGGGGGTTCTAATTAATAGTAGGTTATGTAAAAGCACACAACCCTCTGTTTGAAGAATCTGAATAATCTGATAGAATGAGTTGTTACCATATTAGATTTTCTTGGTTAAAAATATATAAGACTCTCAAAATTGGAAGAGACCTTCGTCCCTTGTCTGTCTACTGATCCACTGCTTGAGCCCCCTTTTCAGTCTCCCTCCCCATCCCTAGCCTAAGCCAAAGGTCAGCAAACAGATCTTGCCCAATACCTCTCTTTCTCTACATAGTTTTAAACATAGCCATTCTCGTGTGCTTACAGATTATCTGTGGCTTCTTCCCTGCCACTCCGGATTTGAGTAGTTGGGACAGACTATACAGCCTGCAAAGCCTAAAAATATTTACTCTCTGCGCTTTACAGAACAAGTTTGCTGACCCATGGCCTGGGCTCTCTAGACACTCCTCTCCAGTGCTGAGTAGTTTTCCAGTTTCCAAGGGCCCTGCTGTGGACCACTCTTTCAGAAAATTCTTAGTTACTTACTTACACGGAGCCCAAATCTGCTTTTCTGTAGTATGTGCCTACTGGCAGTAGTTCAACTTTAGTATGTGGGATCACCCAAAATAAATCAAATTGCTCTTCCACATGTCAGCTCCTTATATCTTAGAACACTGCAATCATGACTCCAGGTGGAACCTCACTGAATCCTAGTACAGTAGGATTTCAAGTCCCGTTGTCACCACCAGAACTGAACACAACATCCTGTGCGTTATGGCCAGTTTAAAGCTAAACTGGGGCCTCCTGGAGTTTTCTAGGTGCCAAGAGCAATAGGAAGATCTCATGGCCTCATTCTACATGCTACCTTGGAATCTTAACCTAAAGAACAGAGACAGGTTCCTGTGGAACATGTGCTCTCTGCTCGGCAGCAGGGAGTTATGCAATTTCCGGGTCATATGTACCCACGGTACATGTCTGTGGTTTGAATGGTTGTGAAATGGTTTGTTTTTTTGACTGGATTTGGGTACAGAAAGAAAACAGTCACTCCTGTTTCATCAGAGAAGATGGTGGCATTCTCTTAATCACAGACACAAATGGAAGGTCCTTTCTTGAGAGTAGGCCGCTCTACCATATACTTCTTTAAGCCCCATTGTTGAACAAAGTGACTTACATTGTCTTTTCCTTTCTGTCTCCTTGCCATCTTCTCTCACGTTTACAGATTACTGCAACAGCTTTCTAAATAATTTTATCAGCCTCTTATTTTTCCTTTCTCTGGTTCATTGTCATCATTCTGCCAGATAACAGTACAGGAACAACAGTCATGTCTCTGCTGATCCGTACTCTTCAGTGGCTCCCCATTACCAGTAAAAGAAAAGCAAAATTTCTTAGGGTGGTGTTCAAGGCTTTCCAGAACCACCAAGCTCTTCCTTTTCTCCTTTTCCACATTTAAAAGAGACTATTCCATATTTTCTGAACTTATCTTAACATTTTCCCATCCCTAGGCCTTGGTCATACTGTGTACTCTATAAGAAATGTCCATTTCTCCTTCCTTCACAAAACCATGTATCAAACCCTATCTTCTTCATTGTTCATGTTCATTCATATTTCACTTCTCTCTCCCTGCCCCCCTCCCAGTTTGATTTCCCTGCTTCAGTGGCCTAAGAGCATATTATGTCTCTTTTTATGGTACTTCTAAAAATTTGCTTTTTTTTTTTTTAAATTAAGTAGGCTCCACACCCAATGTAGAATTTGAACTCACAACCCTGAGATCAAGTGTTGCATACTCTATCAACTGAGCCAGCCAGGCGCCACAAAATTTGCTTTTTATTTTAGGGACATGTGTTCATGTCTTTTGTTCCTGCAACATTGTAAACTCATAAATTACTTGAAAGGAGTGGTTAGATCTTGCCTCTTTTCTATATCCCTCAAAACATTGAGCAGAATTTTGCTTGTTTTCCTGAATACTGTAAAAGGAGCTTGTTGATTTGGCCTGAGCAGTGAAGTAGCAGGAAGAACTAAGTGGAAGTAGATGGTTTTGAGCCTGAGAGACTAGAAGAAAAGTCATACCTTTGACCAAAAGAGGCAGAACCCGGAGGAGTTGCTGATGTGTGATACAGGGCATGAAGAAGGAAAAAAATGCTGGCTTCTTAATGATGATCAAGTAGAAGGAACAATGAGTGGGAAATGTGGGGATCTTTTATAGTGAGAACTCTCTTGCCAGTTTCATGATCTCAGAGTCTCCTTGGACTGCTTTAGACTCAAGAGCTATGTACTCGCCACCTAACATGCCAAGTCTGGTTCTAGGTGCTTTTATATTTTTAAACCTTACTTATTACTCTATGTACTAATACTAGTTTTGTATTTTCTCCCTTTTATATGTGTGGTTATTGAGGCTTAGGAAAGTTAAAAAATTTTGTCCCAGTTTATAGAGCAAGAACTAGGACTGTAATTTGGGTATTTTCACTCTGATCTGAAGCTTTTCTCATCCCACTCTGCAGCATCTCCCTCATTCTGCTCTCCTCTTTTCTCTCCATTTGTGCCCCCCTCACTTTGAGTTTTCGTTGATCTGAATTAATAATGTTTCTTCTGCTTGGTTGGGTTATACCAGGAATTAGGCAGAATGTGATACCTTTAAATCTTCATATTGTCTACTTTAAGTGACTTAATATAGTTTATTATTGAAAATGGAAAAAGTTTCATGATGAGATATTTAAGCCTAAGTATGTATACCTGTGTTTTAATGAAATTTAGCTATTTTGTGTAATTCTATAATTAGAGTATTTATGTGCCAAAGGAAGGCCCTATGTGAGGATCTGGGGAAGAGGAAGACCAGACCCTCTATTCTGAAAGAGCTCTAGATTTTGGAACCTTGTGAGAAGGATGATCAAAAATGGTAACATTACAGGATAGCATTGAAATATAAGCAAAACTTTGGAGAATTTAGAAAAGAAGGAAGATTGGGAGGCTTTTCAGATAGGAGGAAATTGAGAGTGTGGAGGTAGAAAAGTATGTTTAGGGAACAGTGAAAATTCAACTTGGTTTGAGTAGTTACAGTGTGTGTGTGTGTGTGTATGTATGTGTGTAGATAACAAAGTATAAATAAAGGAGTAGAAATGAGATGGGAAAGTAGGTTTGAGCTAAATTGTAAAGGCCCTAAAACTGAGCCACAGAACCCAAGAGTACATCAACAGATGGAATGGATAAACACAATGTGACTTATACACACAACGGAATATTATTCAGCCTTAAAAGGGAATGAAAGTCTGACACACGCTACAACATGGATTAACATTGACGACCTCGTGCTAAGTGAAATAAGCCAGTCACAAAAGGGCAAATATTGTATGATTCCACATATATGAGAAGTTAAATTCATAAAGACAGAAAGTTTAATGGTGGTTTTTAGGGACTTGATAGAGTGGGGAGTAGGGAATTAGTGTTTAATGGACCCAAAGTTTCAGTTGGGGAAGATGAAAAAGTTCTGGGGAAAGATGGTATTGATGGCTCGACAACAGTGTGAATGTACTTAATGCCACAGAACTATACACTTAAAGTGGTAAAAATGGTAAATTTTATGTTCAGTATATCTTACCACATTGAAAATAGATTTTAAAATTTTTAATTAAAAAAAAAAAAACCCTAAGCCATAGAAATTGAACTTTGCTGTGCAGATGATGGAGAGTCATGAAAATTTTGGATAGTGGGAGCAGTAACATGATCAGAATTTTGCTCTGATTAAACTGGAAGATTAAACTGGGTGCATTGGTAAGCATTTAATTAGGACAACTGGTAGGAAACTATGACAGTACCCCAGACTATACACATTAAGCGCTTAAAATAGAGCAGAAAAGCAAGCATGATATGGTACATGTATTTTGGTGGATATATGTATATAATTACTAGGAGTAGAATTGTGGGGTCCTGGGGTGTATGTTCAGCTTTAGTAAATACTGCCATAGTTTCCCAAAGGGTTTATACCAATTTACACTCTTGCTAATAGGGTATGAGAGTTTCAGTTTCTCCATATTCTTCCCAGTGCTTATGATTATCAGTCTTGTTGTTAAAACCATTCTGGCGGTTGTGTCCTGGTATTAATTTGCATTTTCCCAATGACTAATGAAATCAAGATCTTTTTATATGCTTATTGCCTTTTGGATCTCTTTTGTATAGTGGCTATTCAGATCTTTTGCCAATTTTTCTATCAAGTGGTCTTTCTCTTGCTAATATGTAGGAGGTTTTTTTTTTTCTTATATGTTCTGAATATGAGTCCTTCATTGAATATATGTATTGCAAGTATCTCCTCTTACTTGGCTTTTCATCCTCTTGATGTTGCCACACACTAAGTTTAATGTAGTACCATTTATTACTTTTTCTCTTGTATTAGTAACTTTTGAGTATTCAAGAAAGCTTTGCCTACCCCAAAGTCATGAAGACATTTTCCTCTAAATGCTTTATTGCTGTATCTTTCACATTTGGATTTATAATGATCTGAAATTAATTTTCACATGTGGCATGAAATAAGGATTAAGAATCTTTCCCTATAATTATCAAATGACCTATCACCATTTATTAAAAAGATCATTCTTTTCTCTATAGCAGTATCACCTTTTTCATAAATCTAGTGACGATGTATGGGTCTGTTTCTGGATTCTTCTGTTCCATTTGCCTATTAAGTCTCTCTTTTAGGCTCTCTTTTAGTCTTCTAAATAGACAAGGCTTTCCTCCCAGTGGTTACCTTTGGTTATATGCACCTAGCCCTGGAAATGGAAAGTAGAATGTATTTGTTACTTTATTGCAGCATAACAAATGGCTTGAAACTTACTGGCTTTAATAACAATAAATACTTAATATTTCATATGGTTTCTGTGAGTCAGGAATTCAGGAGCACTTTTGTTTGGTGGATTTGGCTCATGAAATTGCAGTCAGAAAGTTGTCTACAGCTGCAGGCATCTGAAGGCTTGATTGGGGCTGAAGTATGTGCTTCTAAGAAGAGCTCATTTACATGGCTGGTGGGAGGCCATAGTTCCTCACCATGTGCAGTCCTCCTCAGTACTGCTTGAGTGTCCTTACAACATGGCAGCTGATCCAGAGGAGAACAGGAAAGAAGCTGTCGTGTCTATAATTACTTAGCCTTCAAAGTCACACACTATTGTTTATGCAATATCCTCTTGGTCATCCTTATTCAGTGTGGGAGGAGACCACATAAGGCTGTACTAGGAAGTGAGACTCATTAGGGGGGCTATCTTGGAGACTGGCTGCTACACAGAAAAACAAGAGATGATAGTTGGCATCTTATGTATATTTTTATTGTCTGTCTGGGAACTTTTATTCTCTAAGGCCAAGAATCATGCCTTGTCTTTACAGTACAAGAATCCCTAGAGCTGGTATGTAGTTGGGAAGGTTGAGAAATATGAATGACTCTTCGTCTACTCCATTTTGTGCCCTCCTGCTCGGAAGCCTGAACTCTGAAGTTCACTCATATTTTCACGTTGTGATTTCCTAAGGTCCTCTCCCCATCCCTGAGTGGGAAAGATTGAGGACAGCTGGATCTGGTCATAGTCATTAGCCAGCTATTAACAACCTTTCTTTCCATGATGTTTATTTTTCTTCTCTGAGAAATAGTCATTTCCTCCTTATGGTTTTCTTCAAATAGAGTTCCTGTCTATGAACATTCTTTTTTTTTTTTTTTTAAGATTTTATTTATTTTAGAGAGAACACAAGTGGGAGGAGCAGAGGGAGAGGGAGAGAGAATCTCAAGCAGACTTTGCACTGAATGCAGAGCCTGACACAGGGCTCTGTCCCATGATCCTGAGATCGTGACATGAGCTGAAACCAAGAGTCAGACACTTAACCAACTGACTGTACCAACCCAGGCACCCCCCATTTATGAACATTCTAATTCTATTATGGAGCAGTTTCCTTTTAATTAAACTTTATTTTGAGATAACTTTAGTTTCATAGGTAGTTGTAAAAATAATACAGAGATCCCATACACCCTCTACTAGTGTCCCCCCAGTGGTCACATCTTCCAAAACTATACTACAGTATCACAACAAGAACGTTGGTATTGAGATCCAGAGCACTTCCATCACTGTAAGAATCTCTCATACCACCCTTTTATAGCTGTATTCACATCTGTCCTACTCCAAGCCCCTTCTTAACCACTGACAACCACTAATCTGTCCATTCCTAAATTCTACCATTTCAAGAATTGTAGGTAAGTGCAGTTGTGCAGTATGTAGCCTTTTGGGATTGGCTTTGTTGACTCAGCATAACTCTCTGGAGATGCATTCAAGATTTTATGTGTGTCAATACTTTGTTCCTTTTTTTTTTTTTATTGCTGAGTAGTATTCTATGGTATGGATATATTACAGTTTATTTAGCCATTCTCCCATTGAAGGACACTTAGATTGTTCCAATTTGGAGCTCTTATAAATAAAACTTAAACATCCATGTACAAGGTTTTGCATGAAATAAATCTTTATTTCTCTGGGATAAATACTCAGGAGAGCAATTGCCGAGGTATATAGTAGTTGCATGTTTAGTTTTTTAAGAAATGGCCAAAGTACGGGTGCCTGGGTTGCTCAGTTAAGTGTCAACTCTTGATTTCGGCTCAGGTCATGATCTCAAGGTCATGAGATCGAGCCCTGTGTCGGGAGAGCTCTCTCTCCCAAAAAAAACAAAACAAAACATTTAAACAACAACAACAAAAATGGCCAAATTGTTTTCCAGGGTGGCTGTATCATTTTAGATTATTACCCACAATGTTTGACCCATTTTCTCTGCCTCATTACCAGCATTTTGTGTTACAATTTTTTTATTTTAACCATTCTGATAGGTCTGTGATAAGATCTCATTGCATTTTAATTTGTGTTTCCAGAATGGCTAAAGCTATTGAGCATCTTTGCATGTGCTTATTTACTATCTATATATTCTCTTTGGTGAAATATCTTTTCATGTCTCTTGCACTTGTCCGAACTGGATTGTTTCCCTCTTTTAACTGTTGAGTGTTCAGAGTTCTTTATATGTTCTAGATACTATTCTTTATTGAATATGTGGTTTGCAAATATTTTCTCCTACTCTAAAGCTTGTCTTTTTATCTTTTTAAAATTTTATTATTTAAGTATACTTGATATACAGTGTTATTAGTTTGAGGTGCACAACATAGTGATTTGACAATTCTATACATTATGCAGTGTTCATCATGATAGTGTAACCATCTGTCATCATACAACATTATTACAGTATTATTGACTGTATTCCCTATGCTATACTTTCATCTCTGTGACTTATTTATTTTTATGTCTGGGAATTTATACCTCTTTATCCCCTTCAGCTATTTCACACATTCCTCGCACTCCCCTCCCCTCTGGCGACTACCAGTTTGTTCTCCACATTTATGAGTCTGTTTCTGCTTTGTTGTTATTGTTGTTTGCTCCTTTTGATTTTTAGATTCCACCGGTAACTGAAATCATATGGTGTTTGTCTTTCTCTGACTAACTTATTTCATTTAGCATAATACCCTCTAGGTCCATACGTGTTGTCACAAATGGCAAGATCTCACTCTTTTAATGGGTGAGTGACATTCATGTGTCTGTGTGTTTGTGGGGGGTGGTGTCTGTGGGTGTGTACACCACATCTTTATTCATTCATCTGTTGATATACACTTGAATTGTTTCCATATCTTGGCCTTTGTAAATAATGCTGAAATGAATATAGAGGTGCATATATATTTTCGAATTAGTGTTTTCAGGGATTTGGGGGAGGGGGCAGTAAATACCCAGGAATGGAATTACCAGATCATATGGTATTTCTATTTTTAATTTTTTGAGGAATCAGCATACTGTTCCACAGTGGTTGCACCAGTTTACATTTTCACCAACCTTTGTGCACAAGGATTCATTTACATTTCACCAACCCTTGTGCACAAGGGTTCTCTTTTCTCTGCATCCTCGCCAACACTTGTTATTTCTTTTTAATAATAGCCATTCTGACTGGTGTGGGGTGATAGCTCATTGTGGTTTTGATTTGCATTTCCCTGATGATTAGTGATGTGGAGCATCTTTTCATCCATCTTTTAGCCATCTGTATGTCTTTGGGAAAATATCTACTCAATCCAAAAAATTGGATTTTTTTTTTTTTTTTAGCCGTTGAGTTGCCTAAGTTCTTTACATACTTTTTATAGTAACCCTTTATCAGAAAAATCATTTGCAAGTATCTTCTCCCACCCAGTAGGTTGCTTTTTTGTTTTGTTGATGATTTCCTTAACTGTGCAAAAGCTTTTTATTTTGGTGTAATCCCACTTGTTTATTTTTGCTTTTGTTTCCCTTGCCTAGCATAAATATATTGCTAAGGCTGATGTTCAAGAGACTACTGCCCTTTCCCTTGTCTAGCGTAAATATATTGCTAAGGCTGATGTTCAAGAGACTACTGCCTTTGTTTTCATTTAGGAGTTTTATGGTTTCAGGTCTCATATTTAGGTCTTTAATCCATTTTGAGTTTATTTTTGTGTATGGTATAAGAAATTTCATTCTTTTGCATGTAGCTGTCCAGTTTTCCCAACACCATTGATGAGAATATCTTTTCCCCATTGTATATTCTTGCCCTCTTTGTCATAGGTTAATTGACCTTATAAGCATGAGTTTTTTCCTGGCCTCTCTATCCCGTTCGATTGATCTATGTGTTTATTTTTGTGCCAGTACCATACTGTTTTGATTATTATAGCTTTGTAGTATATCTTGAAATCTGGGATTCTGATGCCTCCAGCTTTGTACTTTCTCAAGATTGCTTTGACTATACAGGGTCTTTTGTGGTAACATCCAAATTTTAGTATTATTTGTTCTAATTTTGTGAAAAATCCTTTTGGTATTTTTTTTTTTTTTTACCTTTTTTTTTTTTTTTTAAGTTTTTTTTTTTTTTTTGAGAGAGAGAGAATGAGAGACAGAGAGCATGAGAGGGGGGAGGGTCAGAGGGAGAAGCAGACTCCCCGCCGAGCAGGGAGCCCGACGCGGGACTCGATCCCGGGACCCCAGGATCATGACCTGAGCCGAAGGCAGTCGCTCAACCAACTGAGCCACCCAGGCGCCCCCTTTTGGTATTTTGATAGGGACTGCATTGAATCTGTCATTTGCTTTGAATAGTATGGACATTTTAACACTAATAATTTTTCCAGTTCATGATCGTGATAGATCTTTCCATTTGTTTGTATCATCTTCAGTTTCTTCCATTACTTTCTAATAGTTTTCAGAGTATAGATCTTTTGCCTCCTTGGTTAAATTTATTCCTATCTTTTTTTTTTTTTTTTTTTGGTGCAATTGTAAATGGGGTTGTTTCTTAGTTTCTCTTTCTGCTACTTCATTATTTGTGCATAGAAACACAACAGATTTCTTTATTTGTGCATAGAAACACAACAGATTTCTATATATTAAATTTTGTATCCTGTTACTTTACTGAATTCATTTATCAATTCTAATAGTATTTTGGTAAATTCTTTAGGGTTTTCTATGTGTGGTATCATGTCATCTGCAAATAGTGTAAGTTTTACTTCTTCCTTACCAATTTGGATGACTTTTATTTTTCTTATCTGCTTGCTGCCAACTAGGACTTCCAGTACTATATTGAATAAAAGTGATGAGAGTGGACATCTGTGTCTTTTACCTGATCTTAAAGGAAAAGCATTTAGTTTTTCACCATTGGGTATGATGTTAGCTGTGGGTTTTTCATCTATGGCTTTTATTATGTGGAGGTATGTTCCCTCTAAACCAACTTTGTTGAGAGTTTTTATCATGAATGGATATTGAATTTTATTAGGTGCCTTTTCTGCATCTATTGAGATGACTGTATGGTTTTTATCCTTCATTTTGTTAATGTGATAAATCACATTGGTTGATTTGTGGATATTGAACCATCCTTGCATCCCTGGAATAAATCCCACTTGATTGTGGTGAATGATCCTTTTTTTTCCCCCCCTCACTGCCTTTGATCAGGTTTTTATTCAAAATTTGCTGTCCAAAATGATTTGACTTTTATAGAATAAACAAATTTAAGTTTTTATGCAGCAGGCTTCTTTTCTTCCATGGTGGGTTTCTTTTCTGCAATCCTCTTCTTGGCTGTTGGTTTCTTGGTAGCTGCAGGCTTTCTTCCCACCAAAGGTTTCTTCTGCTTCTTAACACCAACAGCCTCCTTTCCTTTCTTCCCTACCACAGGCTTCTTGCCTGGAACCCCTTTCTCATATGATTTGGCTTCTAATTTGCCTTATCAATCTGGAGTTTGTGATTCTTGGCCTGGCAAAGAATGGTGTTCTGGCACATGGACTTTGCATATGGGTTTAACTTCAACATGATTCTCAGGTTTTTCAGTGGTTTGTTCTTCAGGACTCTGCGATGAATCTTCTTGCACAGTGCTCAGAGGGCTCTTTGGATCTCTGGGCTTTTCAAGCTTCTGCTAAGGTCTGTATTAAGCATCTTATGCATTGAAAGGTTGTAGTTACTCTTGAGGGAGGCAGGCTTACACCAAGTGCCATACAGATCATCTAACTTGCAGAAAGCACTTTCAGTCCAAATGCAGAAATATGGCATGTACTCACCAGGAGCAAGTTAAAAAATGCTCAGTTTGGTTACATTAAGTAAAGTAATTCCAGGGATGTTTTTGAAGGCCTTGATGATTCCGTTGCCCTCATTATAGATGGTGTAGGGTCCTCTGTGCTGAATACAATGATGGTTTCTCATTTTGCCCTTGCCAGCTCTCATTCACTGAGAGGCCTAGACCTTTTTGATACAATTCCAAGCTTTAGGTTTCTTAAGAAGCAAAACAGTCTCCTAGGCCTTCTTGTAGCCTTCAACTTTATCTTCAGCCGCCAAAGGAAGTTCAGGAACGTCCTCAATACGGTGACTTTTAGACATGACCAGTGCTGGTAAGGCTGAGTGAGGCAGCCAGGGCAAAGCAGATGGCATGTCACTTCTGTGTTGTGTTCACTGTGCAGTGCTAAACAGCGCCAGGTTTTGGTTGGTGCAAACATGCGGCTCCCGCGACACATATTTCCAAAAGCACTCTGGCCAGAATGGTAAAGTCTCACTGCCTCAAACTCTGGGAATTTGAACCATGGCTCTACCAGTACCCCAAGATTCAGCTGGTTTGATGCCACTGATTCACTTACAGCATATGGCTATTTGTTGTTTTTGTGCAAATTAGTGTGAACAAAGTTCACAATATCAGGTCAATGGGAGATTTGAGGCAAAGTAACATTTTTGCCAGATGACTCTCCCTTTTCAGAGTACACTGAAGTCAGTGGAGGAGCACACACCATCGCATGGAGAGGACAGGGCCATGCTCCTCTCAACCCCGTGGCTCCTATAGGAAAAATGTGAATGATCCTTTTAATGCATTATTGAATTTGGTGTGTTGATATTTTGTTGAGGATTTTTGCATTTATGTTCATCAGAGATATTGGCCTGTAGTTTTATTTTATTTTACAGTATCTTTTTCTGGTTTTAGTATCAGGGTAATGCTGGTCTTATAGAATGAATTTGGAAGCTTCCCTACCTCTTCTATTTTTTGGAATAGTTTGAGAAAATAAGTATTTACTCTTCTTTAATATTTGGTAGAATTCACACGTGAAGTCATTTTGGCCTGGACTTTTGTTTGTTGGGAGTCGTTTTTTTTTTTATTATTACCAATTCAATTTTGTTACTAGTAATTAACATATTCTAATTTTCTGTTCCCTCTTGATTCAGTTTTGGAAGATTGTTTGTTTCTAGGAATATTTTTCTTGTAGGTTGTAGGTTGTCCAGCTTGTTGGCATATAATTTTCTGTAGTAGTGTCTTACAATCTTTTGTATTTGTGTGGTACTGGTTGTTATTTCTCCTCTTTCATCTCTAGTTTTATTTGAGCCCTCTTTTTTTTCTTGACGAGTCTGACTAAAAGTTTATCAGTTTCATTTATCTTTTCAAAGAACCAACTCTTGATTTCATTGATATTTCCTACTTTTTTTTAGTCTTGACTTCAGTTATCTCTGCTGTGATCTTTATTATTTCCTTCCATTTACTAGCCTTGGGCTTTGTTCTTCTTTTTCTAGTTCCTTTAAATGTAAAGTTAGATCATTTATTTGAGATTTTTCTTATTTCTTTTTTTTTTTTTAAGATTTTATTTATTTATTTGACAGAGAGAGACACAGCAAGAGAGGGAACACAAGCAGGGGGAGCAGGAGAGGGAGAAGCAGGCCTCCTGCCGAGCGGACAGCCCGATGCGGGGCTTGATCCGAGGACCCTGGGATCATGACCTGAGCCGAAGGCAGACGCTTAACAACTGCGCCACCCAGGCACCCCTGAGATTTTTCTTATTTCTTGAAGTAGACCTGTATCACTATAAACTTCCCTCTTAGAACTGCTTTCACTGTGTCCCAAAGATCTTGGACCATTGTGTTTTCGTTTTTGTTTGTCTCCATGTGTTTTTTTATTTCATTTTTTATTTCTTTGTTAACCCATTGGTTATTTAGTAGCACATTGTTTAGCCTCCATGTGTTTGTGGTTTTTCTGGTTTTTTGTTTTTTAAGTAGATTCCATGCCCAGCATGGAGCCCAGTGTGGGGCCCAAACTTAAAACCCTGAGATAAAGACCTGAGCTGAGATCAAAAGTTGGACACTTAATCAACTGAGCCACCCAGGTGCCCCGCTTTTGTTTTTTATTGTAGTTGAGGTCTAGTTTCCTACTGTTGTGGTCAGAAAAGATACTTGATATGATTTCAGTCTTCTTAAATTTATTGAGACTTTTTTGGTGGCCTGTCAATTTTTCCTCAAGAATGTTCTGTGTGCACTTGGAAAGAATGTGTATTCTGCTGTTTTTTTGATAGAATATTCTGTATATATCTGTTAAGTCCTTCAGGTCTAACGTGTCATTCAAAGGCACTGCTTCTGTATTGATTTTCTCTCTGCATGATCTATTTATTGTTGTAAGTGGGATGTTAAAATCCCCTACCATTATTGTATTAATGTCAGTTTCTCTCTTTATGTCTGTTACTGGTTGCTTTATGTGTTTAGGTGCTCCTGTGTTGGTGCATAGATATTTACAATTGTTATATCTTCTTTTTGGATTGATGTCTTTATCATTATGTAATGCTCCGTTGTTACAGTCTTTGTTTTAAAGTCTGTTTCGTCTGATACAAGTATTGCCATCATGGCTTTTCTTTCAACTTCCATTTGCATGGGATATCTTTCTTCATCCCTTCACCTTCAGTCTGTATGTGTCTTTTTGTCCTCTTAACAAAGGCTTTTGCAGAGCAAAAGTTTTACATTTCATTGAAGTCTAATTTATAAGATTGTACTTTTATGGATTATGCTTTTGGTGTCAAGTCTAAGAACTCTTGCTTAGCTCTAGATCTGATAGATTTCCTCCACAGTTTTTTTTTTCCTAAATGTTTTATAGTTTTACATTTAAGTCCATGATTCATTTTGAGTTAATTCTTGTATAAGAGGTGAGATTTAAATTGAGGTTCATTTACTTCTTTATGGATGCCCAATTGCATTATTTATTGAAAAGACCATCTTTCCTCCACTGAATTGCTTTTTCACTTTCATCAGAAATCAGTTGGGCATATTTGTGTGGGGCTGTTTCTGGGTTCTGTGTTCTATTCCTTTGTTCTGTGTGTGTGCTTCTGCCAACACCACATAGTCTTGAGAACTGTAGGTATATAATAACTCTTGGAATCTAGTGAATTAACAACCCCTCTTTTATCTTCCTTTTCAAAATTGTTTTAGCTATCGCACTTTCTTTGCCTTCCCATATACTTTTAGAGTAATTTTGTCTACATCTATAAAAACTCTTGCTGGGATTTTGATAGAAATTGTGTCAAATCTGAGCATCAGTTTGGGGAGATGTACTATGTTGAGTCTTCTAATCCATGAACATGCTATACTTCTCCATGTGGTTTTCTTTTTTCCTTTCATCAGCACTGTATAGCTATCAGCATACATGTCCTATACATATTTTGTTAGATTTATACCTATTTCATTGTTTAAAAACAAACTATGAATGGCATTTTATTTTTATTCTCTATCCCCACATGTTCACTGCTGGTATGTAGAAGCGAATTGATTTTTATATGTTCATCTTGTATCCTGTGACCTTGATGGGGTCACTTATTAGTTCCAGGAGTTTTTTTGAGTATTTTTTTTCCTAAATTCCTTGGGATTTTCTGTGTGCGAAATTATGTCTTCTGCAAATAGGGACAATTTTTTTCTTCCTTTCTAATTTGTATGCCTTTTATATCTATTTCTTTAGAAAAGAACTGACTAGAACTTTCAGCACCGTGTTGAATAAGAGTGGTGAGAGTGAGCAGACATCCTTGCCTTGTTCCTGATTTTAGGGGAAAAGCATTAATTACAAAGTATAATGTTGGTGTTGATCTTTTGTTGATGCTTTTTATCAAACTGAGGAAGCTCCTCCTCTCTTCCTATTTTTTTGAGTTTTATGAATAGGTGTCAAATTTTGTCAGATGCTTTACTCTGCATCAATTGATATGACCGTGTGGTTTTTCTTTAGCCTATTAGTATAGTGGATTACACTGATTGATTTTTGAATATTGAATTAGTTTTACATCCTTGGGACAAACCCTACTTGGTTATCTTATATAATTCTTTTTATATCTTGCTGAATTCTCTTTGTATTTTATATTTAAGTCCATGATCCATTTTAATTTAATTTTTGTAAGTGATTTTGTATAGATAAAAGAACAGTCCTAAAAAAGCTTTCTTCTTAATAACATATTCAGGACTCGTGTTCTCATGTTCTTCTTGAATTATGTGTCAGTAATCCAACAGTAAATTTTTCATTTCTGTATCATGGGACACTTTCAAGCTGAAGGTCCCAGATTTCCTTATAAATATTTATTACATGGCCACTGTTCCTAATAGAATGAAGGGAACAAGATGCTAAAGAACTCACATCATAAAGAATCCACAGTATACCTTTATCTTTCTTAATCTCTTCGCTGTAATTCTCTTGCTGTCGTCCTTTCCTACTTCCTACTGTGAACATTTATATATATTTAAACTGCATTTATTAGTTTGAGTAAATTAATATAGTTATAGAATGAAGAAAGTCAACAGATCTTTACTGAGTTCTCATATAGGTCAAGCATTTTGCCAAGTAACTTTTGACTACATAGGACTCTAGCCTCAAGTTGTTCAAAGCTTGAAGGGGAGGAAGGTATATAAACAGTTGAAATGCCAAAGTTGAGGGGAGAAATGCCAAAGAAAGCACAGGTTATTAAGGGAATATAAGACAGAAGCACCAGCTCTACCTGGGGAAGTTAGTAAAGGCCTTCTAGGAGAAGTGATACAAGCTGGCACTGAGGGGACATAGGAATTTTCTAGATAGACAAAGTGAGATGAAAGTTATTCTAGGAAGCTGCAGTAGCTTGTACATGACATGAAGCCATGCAATTATGTGGCATATTTGGAGAATAATTTGTTATTTGTTATGCACCTATAGTAAGTTCTGGGACACCGGTAATTCATGCTGTATCCTCAGCATCTAGAATAATGCCTGCAGCATAGTAAGCACTAAACAAATATTTGTTGGATGGATGAATGGAAAGAAGGAAAGAAGGAGGCATAAATGAGGCCAGAGAGATAAGAAAGTTTCAGCAATAAAGACCCTTGCTTAGTAACATTTAGCAGATGTCTACCATAAAGATTTCTAGAAGAATAGGATATGTTCATAATCTACTTGGAAAGAAACAACAAATACCAAAAATATCTGTAATATGTTGTAGAAAATGACAGGTCATAAAAAGTACATAAAAAGTATATGAAGGTTCAGAGGAAGTAGAGGTCCATTTCAGCTAAGAGGATCAGAGAAGTTGTCATTGGAGCTAGACTTTTTGGAGTTGGTTATACTTGGTTCTCAGTTGTTTGATTTTTTTTTAAAGGTGCATTGACTTGGAGAGAAAGTGGTGTGGCAGAAGAGGGATGTGAATTTGGGACTAGACTAGGCAGCCTCGTCTGCTCTGCCATAAATTTATCGGCATTTGATAAGCAGTCATTTATCAGCCTGCACCACTTCCTTGGAAACAGAACCTGACAGGCTCCGATTTTATCTGTAGCAGACACCTTTTTCTTGTTTATGAGGGTGTGTCTGTGTGTGTTTATGCTTGCACCTGCACACCAGTGATTTGGAGACAGCTCTTTCTACAAAGACAAGCACTGAAGGGGACACATGAACTGAAACACAAGCTAAACTATTAACAATACATTTTTAAAATGTACCTTGCTACCCACACACTTGTATATGCACACACACACACAAGCACACACAGAATTCTATAAGCAGTGGCCTGGGCAAGATCTTAGGTGACTGTAAATAGATAGTGCTTATTTTTTTTAATTTTCTTCAGCTCTATCCTATCTGTCTATACCTTTTCTTCATTTCAGTGTAAGGCTTATTAGGCACTAGTTATATCCCTGTAACCTACTAGATGCTGTAAGGAGTTCATTTAAGAAAATGATTAGCCAGGGGCGCCTGGATGGCTCAGTCGTTAAGCGTCTGCCTTTGGCTCAGGTCATGACCCCAGGGTCCTGGGATCAAGCCCCATATTGGGCTCTTTGCTCCGTGGGAAGCCTGCTTCTCCCTCTTCCACTCCCCCTGCTTGTGTTCCCTCTCTCACTGTGTCTCTCTCTGTCAAAAAATAAATAAAACCTTAAAAAAAAAAAAAAGAAAATGATTAGCCAATTAATTAATTCAATACATATTCATTGATAGCCAGCTATATGTCAGGCACTATGCTAAACACTGAAGATGCAGCATGGAATAAAAAGAACCAATCCTTGCCCTCGTGTTTACATTTTGGGAGGTAGATACAGAAACTCAACAAAAATGTGTTATTTTAGGTGGTATAAGTAGTAGTAAGACCAGTATTACAAAGTAGGGGGGAAAGAGAGCGTTAGGATTGGGTGATCAGGAATGTTCCCCTCCCCCCCCAATAATGGGACATTTGAATAGAGACTTGGAGAGAAGATGTCTGGGGGCGGAGTATTTCAGGCAGACAGAACACCTAGAGCAAAGGCCCTGAGGCAGAAGTATGTGGCTAGTATGGCGAGAGCAGAATGGCCAAGGCAGAGAGTGGCAGGAGATGGCGTAAAAGATGTAGCATGAGAGAGAGATGACCGTCAAGTCAGACCCGTTGGCCATTTTGCAGACTTTGGTTTTTACTCTGAGATGGAAAGCCTTTGGGGACTTTGTGCAGAGAAGTGACATGATCTGATTTATATCAGCTTCCATGTTGAGACTCGGTTGCAGGATGAAAAGGTGGAAGCAGGAAGACTCCAAAATGGTGGGCTAGACCAGTGAATAATAGTGGAGGTGCGAAGAGACCAGATTGTAGATGTATTTTGAACTGTTTGAACCCATAGGATTTGTTGTTGGATTAGATGTGGAATGTGAAAGGAGTCAATGATGACATCAGGAATTTGGTCTGAGCACCTGGAAGGCTGGAGTTGCTGTTAACTGAGATGGGTAAGATTGCAGGAAGAACAGGCTTGGAGGATATGAAGAGTTTTGAGCACATTGGGTTTAAGATGCCTATTAGTGAAGAGTTGGATATAAGACTCTGG
Source organism: Neomonachus schauinslandi (assembly GCF_002201575.2). Taxonomy (NCBI): domain Eukaryota; kingdom Metazoa; phylum Chordata; class Mammalia; order Carnivora; family Phocidae; genus Neomonachus; species Neomonachus schauinslandi. The sequence goes on along the minus strand of NC_058413.1, from coordinate 57,730,931 downwards.
AGTTCAATAGATGGATCTGGGCTGGAGGAATAAATTTGGGAGTTGCAGCAAGTAGATGGTTTTTAAAGCTGTGAAACTGAATAAAATAACCTAGGGAGTGGGTGTAGAGAGAGAAGAGAAAGAGTCTGAGAATTGAGTGTGGGAGCATTCCAATATTTAGAGGTCAAGGAGATGAGAAGGAACCAGTACTGGAGCCTGAAAAAGGCCAGAGGGATAGGGGAATTGAGGGTGAGTTCTGAAGCCAAGGGTAGAAGGTGATTCAAAGAGGACAGAACAAACCAGTATCAGGTGCTGCTGAGAGATCAAGTAAAACCCAAAAGTTGCATTAGCGGCCTTGAAGTCTTTGAGACCTTTGTTGAGTTATGTCAGTGGTAGGACTGGGGCAGCCTGATTATATTGGTTTCCAAAAAAGAATGGGAAGAAAGGAAACAAAGATCCAGTAGTATAGAAAACTCTTTTTGAGGTTTTATTGTAAAGTGGATCAGAAAACTGGGCCAGAGTTGGAGGGGAATATGGGATGAAGTCAAGCTTTAAATTGTTTTTCCCAGGATGGGGGATGTTGGTGTCCTGATGGAAATCATCCTAGTGGGAAGGGAAAACGCAGTGATTCCAGAGAATGGGAGAATGATAGAGTGGTGTCCCCTTGTAGGTGAGAGGGAGCCACAAATGGAAGGACATTGGCTTTAGATCAGATGAACTGTGCATGCTCCCCAGTAACAGGCTACTTTGCTGCAGATGCAGGCTGATGGATAAATTTGGTGCTGGAGCCTGTGTAAATTCTCTTAATTGCTTATATTTTCTCATGAAACAAAAAGAATGGGCATGCTGGAGATTTAAAGAGAGAGAAGTTCAGAGACTGTTGCCAAAGAGCAAGAGAAAATCATAGACTATGTAACCGTGGTAGGATTTTGGGGTGGCCTGGGGCCCCACTTGCAATACAATAATCCAGTCCTTGGCATTTGTAGTGTTTCAGGGTTGTGTACCAGGTGCTCTAGGTACATTTGCATAATGAAAACCCTGCCAGGTAGGGAGGGCAGGTAGTGGTGATATTGATTCTCATTCTACACACGAAGCAAGCTCCAAAGCAGTAAGTGACTTAACCTGCAGATCACACAGCAAGTCAGTGGTTAAACGTAGACTCCGACCCAAAGCTCCCTGTTACATGTAACATCTTTTTACCACTTTGTAATGGTGTCTGCTCACAGATGACACAGTCTTGTTGAAGAGATGGAATGTAGAAGACAGCATAAGAAAATATGTAATCAAGTGTTAAATTGTATGGCATGATACAAGGAGTTTATTCAGTGATACACGTTGAGTGCTTAATATGTGCAAGGCCCGATTATAAGTACTCGGGCTATCACAGTGAGCAAGATAGTGAAAGAAATCCTAAAGTTCTGTGCTTTGGAGAAGTTTTAGAAGGCTTTCTATGTGACTCTTCCAAGGCATCATCATTTGGTAAAAAGCACAATGTACTAAAAGTTCAGGAACTTGTTTTTCTGTTCCTTGCTGTATGTGACATTGCTTCAACTCTCACCATGCCTTGCTGGGTTCCCCGTCCATATACTGAGATGCTAATGGTTTTGCAAGTTCCACCTGAATAAAAGTACTATGAGTTTGAGTCTGTATTCTAGCCTAGGGAATAATTGCTCAAAAATGTTTGTCTCCATCTAACTTCTTGATCTAAAAAATGGGATGCCACATCTCATTTCATGGTGATAAAACCCTGTTTCCATAGTGAAGTGTTGCACTAACATGCATTCTAAGATCATCCTCTAATTTTTAAACTCTGGGTAAGTATGAAAGAGAGATAGGGGCCATGTTCAGCCTGCAGGTGCAACAGTCCCTGTCCTTAACCTAGTGATTTCTGAACACCCGTTGAGAGGCTTTGAAATAACTAATGACTTTTTTTCCTTCTTCTTCCTCCTTCCTATTCAGGCCTGGAAGAAACGCTGGTTTATCCTGCGGAGTGGCCGGATGAGCGGTGACCCAGATGTTCTGGAATACTACAAGAATGATCACTCAAAGAAGCCCTTGAGGATCATCAACCTGAACTTCTGTGAGCAGGTGGATGCAGGCCTGACCTTCAACAAGAAGGAGCTGCAGGATAGTTTTGTGTTTGACATCAAGACCAGCGAGCGCACCTTTTATCTGGTGGCTGAGACAGAGGAGGACATGAATAAGTGGGTCCAGAGCATCTGCCAGATCTGTGGCTTCAATCAGGCTGAGGAGAGCACAGGTAGGAGAACAAACATGGACCTTTCTCCCAAGGGGCAAGGTGCTTCCTGGAGGGGGCTTAGCCGTTGGGGCTACGATGAAGGCCTTCGGATTCCTTGAGCAAGGACAGCAGACTGCAGCTAAAGGCTCTCCTCTCTGCAGAGGAGTAATAGGCAAAGAGTAAGAGTGTGTAGGGTTTGGCCAAATACCAGAGGGACCCCTGGCCCTAATGACATTCTGATGGGAACCTGAGATGTGTTGAGATTATGTTGAAGCTAAGGTACTTTGTGGTGTTTCTTCAGGTACTTCAACACCACCCCCTATGTCAGCGCTGCACCTTCCCCCCTTGCCTCCGCTTCCTAGCGCTCTGTGCTCTTACCTGTCACTCATCCCATAGGGCAGCTCTCACCAGGATTCCTTCTCTGGTCCACCTCTGGCTGTTCTACCCCATCTGTTTCAGACCATCCTGCACAGTTATACTGGCCCCTTTTTTTTTCTTTTGGTTTGGGGTCCTCTGTGATTACTGTTGATGCATAATCCAGTGTTCTTTTATATTCATTTGGGAGGGGACAGGACAGAAAGGGGGAAATACTGATAACATGTTTGGGTTTTGTTGACTTTCACAAAAGAGTAGCCCAACTTTTTATTTTTTCAGATTTATTTTCTTGAGAGAGAGTAAGTGTAAGTGAGGGGAGGAGCAGAGGAAGAGGGAGAGAGAGCCCCAAGCAGATCCCCCACCGAGCGTGGAGCCTGACATGGAGCTCTGGGGCTCGACATGGGACTTGACATGGGGCTTGATGCAGGGCTTGTCATGGGGCTTGATCCCATGACCCAAGATCACAACCTGAGCCAAAACCAAGAGTCTGACACTCAACCGACTGAGCCACCCAGGAGCTCTGAGTAGCCCAACATTTTTAACTGAGTTTTAAGTTGCAGAAAAGCTCTTTGATATTTGTTTGGACTCATCCCCAACTTGGGAATGATTAAGAAACAGATTTTTTTCTGAGGCAGGTGGAGAACCTAAATCAGTAGTTCTTAAACCTGGTCACATGACAGAATTAAAGAGGAGCATTTTTTAAATGTTGATGCCAAATTTTTAAAATGTCCATGCCAAATCAGTTCACTAGGAATCTCAGGGTTGGGACCTAAGCATGAGTGTCTTTTCACAACTTCATTCTGAGTGGCAAGTGTCTGAGGCACCCTTGCTTATTTTTTATGTCTGGGCAATATTACATCTGTAAAATTTTTTTTGTCCATTCATCCATTAGTGGACGCAGGTTGTTGGCATGTCTTAGCTATTGTAAGTCATGCTGCAATGCAATGAACGTAGAGGTGTAGATATCTCTCCGAGACAGTGATTTCAGTTCCTGCAGATATATACCCAGAGGTAGAATTGCTGGATCATATGGTAGTTCTATTTTTAATTTTCTGAGGAACCTCCATACCATTTTCCATACTGACTATACCAGTTTACGTTCCTACCAGCAGTGCACAAGGGTTCCCTTTTCTCTGCATCCTTGCTAGCACTTACCTCTTATCTTTTTGATAATAACCAGTTAACAGGTGTGAGGTGATCTCTCATTGTGGTTTTCGTTTGATTTACATTTCCCTGCTGGTTAACGATGTTGTACACCTTTTCAGGTAACTTGTCCATATGAAGATCTTCCCTGGAAAAATGTCTATTCAGATCCTATGACAATTTTTTAATTGGGTTATTTGTTCTTTTTGTTTTTGCTATTGAGTTGTAGGAATTCCTTATGTATTTTGGATATTAACTCCTTATCAGATATATGGTTTGAAAAAACGTATTTTCTTCCATTTCTTTGGTTGCCTTTTCATCTTGTTGTTACTTTTGCTGCGCAGAAGCTTTTTAGTTTAATGTAGTTCCATTTGTTTGTTTTTGTTTTTCTTATTTGTGCCTTTGGTGTCATATCCAAAAAAGTCATTGCCAAGACCAATGTCAAGGAATATATTTTCTCTGTTTTCTTTTAGGAGTTTTATGGTTTCAGGTAGGTCTTACATTTAAATCTTTAATCCAGTTTGAGTTAGTTTTTGTGAATGGTATAAGATAGGGCTCCAGTTTCCTTTTTTTTTTTTCTTTGTATATGAATTCCCAGTTTTCCTAGCACCATTTTTTGAAAACACTATGTACTATCTTTTTCCCACTGAGTGTGCTTAGCTCCCTTGTCAAATATTAGTTGACCATACATGTGAGGCTCTCTATTGTGTTCCATTAATCGGTGTGTCTGTTTACTGTTTTGATTACTGCAGCTTTGTAATATAGTTTGAAATCAGGAAGTATGAGCCTCCAACTTTGTTCTTCTTTCTCAGGATTGCTTTGGCTACTTGGAATCTTTTGTGGTTCCATATGAATTTTAGGATTGTTTTTTCTATTACTGTAAAAAAATGCCATTGGAATCTTGATTGGGATTTCCCTGAATCTGTAAATGGCTTTGAGTAGTGTGGACGTTTTAACAATGTTAATTCTTCCAATCCATAAACATGAGATATCTTTCTATTTATATGTGTCAAAGTTCTTATATTTTGAACGGGCTGCATTTTCACTTTGCACCAGGCTCTCCAAATTATATAGTCTGTTGTGCCTGAACTAGATGTCCTGTCCTAGGAATTCTGTGATTTTCATCTTCCTTGCAGAAGGATCATGAGTCCCCATTTTACCCTGAAAATCTTTGGTATAATCTTTGTTTCCTGTATGGAATTTCCTGTTTTCCCCAAATCTTTGTCATTTAGAGGCGTCATGGATTTTTTTTGTTTTTCCCTTTATTTTGTTCCTGATGAAGGAATAAAAAGCTCATTGCATGCGAAAAAGAAACAAACAAGGAGGAGGAGAATAAAAAAGCAATCAAAAGAACAAGGGGGGATAAACCATAGACTGCTTCTCCCGCCCCAGTCTCAAAGCTTTCATAAATGTGAGAGAGAGGTCCAAAGAATACCTCAGCTTTTTAGAAAATAGGTATGATTGGGAGATGGGGAGGAAGTAATCAGAAAGCAAATTGCTTTTAAGTTTTTAATTCCAGTATAGTTAACATACAGTGTTATATTAATTTCAGGTGTACAATATGGTGATCCAACAATTCTATACATTACTCAGTGCTCATCATGATAAGTGTATTCTTAATCCCCATCACCTGTTTCACCCATCCCCCACTCACCTCCCCTCTGGTGTCCATCAGTTTGTTCTCTATAGTTAAGAGTCTCTTAATTTCTCTCTCTCTCTTTTTTTTCCTTTGCTCATGTGTTTATTAAATTCCACATATAAGTGAAAGCGTATGGTATTTGTCTTTCTCTGACTTGTTTCACTTAGCATTATACCCTCTAGATCCATCCATGTTGTTACAAATGGCAAGATTTCATTCCATTATAATATATATGAATATATTTATTTTTATTTTTATATATGGAATTATATGTTCCATATATATAATGGAATATTCATACACACACCACATCTTCTTTATCCATTCATCTATTGATGGACACTTGGGCTGCTTCCATAATTTGGCTATTGTAAATAATGCTGCTATAAACATAGGAGTGCATATATCCCTTTGTATTAGTGTTTTTGTATTTTGGCGGTAAAAACCCAGTACTGTGATTGCTGGATCCTAGGGTAGTTCTATTTTTAACTTTTTGAGGAAACTCCAAACCGTTTTCCACAGTGGCTGCACCAGTTTGCATTCCCACCAACAGTGCACAAGGGTTCCTTTTTCTCCACATCCTCACCAACACCTGTTGTTTCTTATGTTCTTTATTTTAGCCATTCCGAGAGGTGTGAAGTGATATCTCATTGTGGTTTTGATTTGCATTTCCCTGATGATTAGTGATGTTGATCATCTTTTCATGTGTCTGTTGCCATTTGGATGTCTTCTTTGGAGAAATACATGTTCATGTCTCCTGCCTCTTTTTTAACCTGTATTATTTGTTTATGGGGTGTTGAGTTATATCAGTTGCTTATATATTTTGGATACTAACCCTTTATCAGATAAGCCATTTGCAAATATCTTCTCCTTTATCAGATATGCCTTTTGCAAATATCTTCTCCCAATCAGTAGGTTGCCTTTAGTTTAGATTTTTTTTATTGCATCCTTTGCTGTGCAGAAGCATTTTATTTTGATGATGTCCCAGTAGTTTATTTTTGCTTTTGTTTCCCTTGCCTTAGGAGACCAATCTAGAAAAAAGTTGCTATAGCCAATGTCAGAGGAATTACTGCCTATGTTCTGTCCTAGGATTTTTAAGGTTTTAGGTCTCACATTTAGGTCTTTAATTCATTTTTATTTATTTAAATTTTTTATTCTTATGTTAATCCCCATACATTACATCATTAGTTTTAGATGAAGTGTTCCATGCTTCATTGTTTGTGCATAACACCCAGTGCTCCATGCAGAATGTGCCCTCCTCAATACCCACCACCAGGCTAACCCATCCTCCCACCCGCCTCCCCTCTAGAACCCTGTTTGTTTTTCAGAGTCCATCGTCTCTCATGGTTCGTCTACCCCTCCGATTTCCCCCGCTTCATTCTCCCCCTCCCGCTACCTTCTTCTTCTTCTTTTTTTTTTCCTTAACATATATTGCATTATTTGTTTCAGAGGTACAGATCTGAAATTCAACAGTCTTGCACAATTCACAGCGCTTACCAGAGCACATACCCTCCCCAGTGTCTATCACCCAGTCACCCCATCCCTCCCACCCCACCCCCCACTCCAGCAACCCTCAGTTTGTTTCTTGCAATTAAGAATTCCTCATATCAGTGAGGTCATATGATACATGTCTTTCTCTGTTTGACTTATTTCACTCAACATAATACCCTCCAGTTCCATCCACGTCGTTGCAAATGGCAAGATCTCATTCCTTTTGATGGCTGCATAATATTCCATTGTATATATATACCACATCTTCTTTATCCATTCATCTGTCGATGGACATCTTGGCTCTTTCCACAGTTTGGCTATTGTGGACATTGCTGCTATAAACATCGGGGTGCACGTACCCTTTCGGATCCCTACTTTTGTATCTTTGGGGTAAATACCCAGTAGTGCAATTGCTGGATCATATGGTAGCTCTATTTTCAACTTTTTGAGGAACCTCCATACTGTTTTCCAGAGTGGCTGCACCAGCTTGCATTCCCACCAACAGTGTAGGAGGGTTCCCCTTTCTCCGCATCCCCGCCAACATCTGTCGTTTCCTGACTTGTTAATTTTAGCCATTCTGACTGGTGTGAGGTGGTATCTCATTGAGGTTTTGATTTGGATTTCCCTGATGCCGAGCGATGTTGAGCACTTTTTCATGTGTCTGTTGGCCATTTGGATGTCTTCTTTGGAAAAATGTCTGTTCATGTCTTCTGCCCATTTCTTGATTGGATTCTTTGTTCTTTGGGTGTTGAGTTTGATGAGTTCTTTATAGATTTTGGATACTAGCCCTTTATCTGATATGTCATTTGCAAATATCTTCTCCCATTCTGTTGGTTGTCTTTTGGTTTTGTTGACTGTTTCCTTTGCTGTGCAAAAGCTTTTGATCTTGATGAAGTCCCACTAGTTCATTTTTGCCCTTGCTTCCCTTGCCTTTGGTGATGTTTCTAGGAAGAAGTTGCTTCGGCTGAGGTCAAAGAGGTTGCTGCCTGTGTTCTCCTTTAGGATTTGGATGGACTCCTGTCTCACATTGAGGTCTTTCAACCATTTGGAGTCTGTTTTTGTGTGTGGTGTAAGGAAATGGTCCAGTTTCATTCTTCTGCATGTGGCTATCCAATTTTCCCAACACCATTTGTTGAAGAGACTGTCTTTGTTCCATTGGACATTCTTTCCTGCTTTGTCAAAGATGAGTTGACCATAGAGTTGAGGGTCCATTTCTGGGCTCTCTATTCTGTTCCATTGATCTATGTGTCTGTTTTTGTGCCAGTACCATGCTGTCTTGATGATGACAGCTTTGTAATAGAGCTGGAAGTCCGGAATTGTGATGCCGCCAGCTTTGCTTTTCTTTTTCAACATTCCTCTGGCTATGCGGGGTCTTTTCTGGTTCCATACAGATTTTAGGATTATTTGTTCCATTTCTTTGAAAAAAGTGGATGGTATTTTGATGGGGATTGCATTGAATGTGTAGATTGCTCTAGGTAGCATTGACATCTTCACAATATTTGTTCTTCCAATCCATGAGCATGGAACGTTTTTCCATTTCTTTGTGTCTTCCTCAATTTCTTTCATGAGTATTTTATAGTTTTCTGAGTACAGATCCTTTGCCTCTTTGGTTAGATTTATTCCTAGGTATCTTATGGTTTTGGGTGCAATTGTAAATGGGATCGACTCCTTAATTTCTCTTTCTTCTGTCTTGTTGTTGGTGTATAGGAATGCCACTGACTTCTGTGCATTGATTTTATATCCTGCCACTTTACTGAATTCCTGTATGAGTTCTAGCAGTTTTGGGGTGGAGTCTTTTGGGTTTTCCACATAAAGTATCATATCATCTGCAAAGAGTGAGAGCTTGACTTCTTCTTTGCTGATTTGGATGCCTTTGATTTCTTTTTGTTCTCTGATTGCTGTGGCTAGGACTTCCAATACTATGTTGAATAGCAGTGGTGATAGTGGACATCTCTGCCGCGTTCCTGACCTTAGGGGGAAAGCTCTCAGTTTTTCCCCATTGAGCATGATATTCGCTGTAGGTTTTTCATAGATGGCTTTTATGATATTGAGGTATGTACCCTCTATGCCTATACTCTGAAGAGTTTTGATCAAGAAAGGATGCTGTACTTTTTTTTTTTTTTTTAAAGATTTTATTTATTTATTTGACAGAGAGAGAGACAGCGAGAGCAGGAACACAAGCAGGGGGAGTGGGAGAGGGAGAAGCAGGCTTCCCGCGGGGCAGGGAGCCCGATGCGGGGACTCGATCCCAGGACCCTGGGATCATGACCTGAGCCGAAGGCAGACGCTTAACGACTGAGCCACCCAGGCGCCCCAGGATGCTGTACTTTGTCAAAAGCTTTTTCTGCATCTATTGAGAGGATCATATGGTTCTTGTTCTTTTTTTTGTTAATGTATCACATTGATTGATTTGCGGATGTTGAACCAACCTTGCAGCCCAGGGATAAATCCCACTTGGTCGTGGTGAATAATCCTTTTAATGTACTGTTGGATCCTATTGGCTAGTATTTTGGTGAGAATTTTTGCATCCATGTTCATCAAGGATATTGGTCTGTAATTCTCCTTTTTGATGGGGTCTTTGTCTGGTTTTGGGATCAAGGTAATGGTGGCCTCATAAAATGAGTTCAGAAGTTTTCCTTCCATTTCTATTTTTTGGAACAGTTTCAGAAGAATAGGTATTAATTCTTCTTGAAATGTTTGGTAGAATTCCCCTGGGAAGCCATCTGGCCCTGGGCTTTTGTTTTTTGGGAGATTTTTGATGACTGCTTCAATTTCCTTAGTGGTGATAGGTCTGTTCAGGTTTTCTATTTCTTCCTGGTTCAGTTTTGGTAGTTGATACATCTCTAGGAATGCATCCATTTCTTCCAGGTTATCTAATTTGCTGGCATAGAGTTGCTCATAATATGTTCTTATAATTGTTTGTATTTCTTTGGTGTTGGTTGTGATCTCTCCTCTTTCATCCATGATTTTGTTGATTTGGGTCATTTCTCTTTTCTTTTTGATAAGTCTGGCCAGGGGTTTATCAATCTCGTTAATTCTTTCAAAGAACCAGCTCCTAGTTTCGTTGATCTGTTCTACTGTTCTTTTAGTTTCTATTTCATTGATTTCTGCTCTGATCTTTATTATTTCTCTTCTCCTGCTGGGTTTAGGCTTTATTTGCTGTTCTTTCTCCAGCTCCTTTAGGTGTAGGGTTAGGTTGTGTACTTGAGACCTTTCTTGTTTCTTGAGAAAGGCTTGTATTGCTATATACTTTCCTCTTAGGACTGCCTTTGCTGCATCCCAAAGATTTTGAATAGTTGTGTTTTCATTTTCACTGGTTTCCATGTATTTTTTTAATTCTTCTTTAATTTCCTGGTTGACCCATTCATTCTTCAGTAGGATGCTCTTTAGCCTCCATGTATTTGAGTTCTTTCTGACTTTCCTCTTGTGATTGAGTTCTAGTTTCAAAGCATTGTGGTCTGAAAATAGGCAGGGAATGATCCCAATCTTTTGGTACTGGTTGAGACCTGATTTATGACCTAGGATGTGATCTATTCTGGAGAATGTTCCATGGGCACTAGAGAAGAATGTGTATTCCGTTGCTTTGGGGTGGAATGTTCTGAATATGTCTGTGAAGTCCATTTGGTCCAGTGTGTCATTTAAAGTCTTTATTTCCTTGTTGATCTTTTGCTTAGACGATCTGTCCATTTCAGTGAGGGGGGTGTTAAAGTCCCCCACTATTATTGTATTGTTGTCGATGTGTTTCTTTGCTTTTGTTATTAATTGCCTTATATAATTGGCTGCTCCCACGTTAGGGGCATACATATTTACAATTGTTAGATCTTCTTGTTGGATAGATCCTTTAAGTAGGATATAATGTCCTTCCTCATCTCTTATTACAGTCTTTGGTTTAAAATCTAATTTGTCTGATATAAGGATTGCCACCCTAGCTTTCTTTTGGTGTCCATTAGCATGGTAAATGGTTTTCCACCCCCTCACTTTCAATCTGGGGGTGTCTTTGGTTCTAAAATGAGTCTCTTGCAGACAGCATATCAATGGGTCTTGTTTTTTAATCCAGTCTGATAGCCTGTGTCTTTTGATTGGGGCATTGAGCCCATTTACATTCAGGGTAACTATTGAAAGATAGGAATTTAGTGCCATTGTATTGCCTGTAAGGTGACTGTTACCGTATATTGTCTGTGTTCCTTTCTGGTCTATCTTGCTTTTAGGGTCTCTCTTTGCTTAGAAGACCCATTTCAAGATTTCCTGTAGGGCTGGTTTTGTGTTTGCAAATTCCTTTAGTTTTTGTTTGTCCTGGAAGCTTTTTACCTCTCCTTCAATTTTCAATGACAGCCTAGCCGGATATAGTATTCTTGGCTGCATATTTTTCTCATTTAGTGCTCTGAATATATCCTTCCAGTCCTTTCTGGCCTGCCAGGTCTCTGTGGATAGGTCTGTTGCCAATCTAATGTTTCTACCATTGTAGGTTACATATCTCTTCTCCCGAGCTGCTTTCAGGATTTTCTCTTTGTCTATGAGACTCGTAAGTTTTACTATTAGATGTCGGGGTGTTGACCTATTTTTATTGATTTTGAGAGGGGTTCTCTGTGCTTCCTGGATTTTCATGCCTGTTTCCTTCCCCAAATTAGGGAAGTTCTCTGCTATAATTTGCTCCATTATACCTTCTGCCCCTCTCTCTCTTTCTTCTTCTTCGGGGATCCCAATTATTCTAATGTTGTTTCGTCTTATGGTATCGCTTATCTCTCCAATTCTGCCCTCGTGATCCAGTAGTTCTTTATCTCTCTTTTTCTCAGCTTCTTTATTTTCCATCATTTGGTCTTCTATATTACTGATTCTCTCTTCTGCCTTATTTATCCTAGCAGTTAGCGCCCCCATTTTTGATTGCACCTCATTAATAGCCTTTTTGATTTCTACTTGGTTGGATTTTAGTTCTTTTACTTCTCCAGAAAGGGTTTCTCTAATAACTTCCATATTTTTTTCAAGCCCAGCTAGTATCTTTAAAGTGATGATTCTGAACTCTAGATCTGACATCGTACTAATGTCCGTATTGAGTAGGTCCCTGGCAGTCGGTACTACCTCTTGTTCTTTTTGTTGAGGTGATTTTTTCCATCTTGTCATTTTGTGCAGAGAAGAATAGATTAATGAGAGAACAAAATGCTAGCAGAGTAACAATGTCCCCAGAAAATATACTCTAAACAAATCAGAAAAGACCTGAAGCAGTGGAAAAAGAAATGGAAAGAGAGAAAAAAGAAAAAGAAAAAAAAGATAAAAAGAAACAAAAACAAACAAAACAAAACAACAACAACAACAACAACAAAACCAGAATGTGATCAAATATGATCAGGCTGGTATATAGATCAGTGCCACACACTAGATTTGGGGTGTATTTTGGTCTTTTAGAAGAAAGTGCCTCCCAAAATTTTAAAGAAAGAAAAACTTATATATGTACAAAAATAAGGGTTGATATGATGAAGGGATGGAATATGACTGTAAAGATGGAAATTATAAAAAATTTTATAAAAGGAATTGATAAGTTGTTTGAAAAAAGAAAGAAGAGGATTTAAAAAAAGAAAAAAGAAAAAGGAGAGAATGTGATCAGGCAGGGGAGTAGAAAAAAAACTATACACTAGGGATTTAGGGTATATTTTGATCTATGCCAAAAATACGGGTAACTACTATGAAGGGATAGAATATGACTCTAAAAATGAAAAATAAAAATGTTTTTTTAAAAAAGGGTTGATGGGTGCTTGGGTGGCTCAGTCGTTAAGCGTCTGCCTTTGGCTCAGGTTGTGATCCCAAGGTCCTGGGATCGAGCCCCACGTCGGGCTCCCTGCTCCGTGGGAAGCCTGCTTCTCCCTCTCCGACTCCCCCTGCTTGTGTTCCTGCTGTCGCTATCTCTCTGTGAAATAAATAAATAAAATCTTTAAAAAAAATAAAAAATAAAAATAAAAAAGGGATTGATAAGATGTAGGTTGAAAAAGGGAAAAAGAAAAATTCAAAAAAAAAAGTTAAAAAAAAATTAACTTTGAAAGACTAAAGAATCATGGGGAAAAGCCATGAATTCTATGTGCATTATTCCCCTAGCGCTGGAGTTCTGCCGTTCTCATTGATCGGTAAACTTGGTCTTGGCTGGCTGTTCTCGCTGATCTTCTGGGGAGGGGCCTGTTGCCGTGGTTCCCAAATGTCTTTGCCGGAGGCGGAAGTGCCCCGCCCTTGCCCGGTGCGGGCTAAGTAATCTGCTGGGGTTTGCTCTCAGGAGCTTTTGTTCCCTGCGAGCTTTCTGTACAGCTTTGGAGGTGGAGAGTGAAAATGGCGGCCTCCCAATCTCTGCCCCGGAGGAGCCGAGAACTCGGGGCCCCGCTCCTCAGTGAGCCCCCAGAGAAAAGCCATCAGTCACTCCCGTCTCCCCCATCTCCGGCCGCACTCCGTGCTCACTCGGCCTGTGACCGCGCGTTTCTATCTCTGGCACCCGACCCCGGGTGGAGTCTCCAAACCCAGCAGATCCCTGCGGCGCACTCCCGCACGGCTCCTCCCGGGGGAGGAAGGTGAGTCTCCCCGGATCTGCCGCTTGTTGGGTCCCTGCTGGAGGAGCAGTGGCCTGACTGTGCCGCAGATCACGGTTTATGGCAACCCCGAGCTGAGAGCCCGCGCCTGGGCTCTGCCTCTGCAGCTGGCTTCCCTGCTCCGATACCTGGGAGCTCTGCCACACTCAGGCACCCCCGGTCTTTCTGTGACCCCGTGGGTCCTGAGACCACACTGTCCCGGAGGGTTCCATCCCTCGCTTAGCCACCAGAGTGACGTCCCTCAGTGGAGCAGACTTTTAGAAGTTCCGATTTTGTGCTCCGCGGCTCTATCACTTGCCAGAAGCGGCCGCCGGAGGCCCCTCCCCCGCCGTCTATCCTCCCGAATATCGCCTCGGATTCACTTCTCCACACGTCCTACCTTCCAGAAAGTGGTCGCTTTTCTGATGAGAGAGTTGTTGCTCTTTTCTTCGATCTCCTGTTGGGTTTGTAGGTGTTCAGAATGGTTTGATCCCTATCCAGCTGAATTCCTGAGACCAGACGAAATCCAGGTCTCCTACTCCTCCGCCATCTTGCTCCGCCCCCCCAGGTCTTTAATTCATTTTGAGGTTATTTTTGTGTATGGTGTGAGAAAGTGGTCCAGTTTCACTCGTTTTGCATGTAACTCTCCAGTTTTCCCAGTACTATTTGTTGAAGAGATTGTGTTTTTCCCATTGCATATTCTTTCTTCCTTTGTCAAAGATTAATTGACCATATAATTGTGGGTTTATTTCTGGGTTTTTCTATTCTGTTCCATTGATTTATATGAGCAAATTGCTTTTAATTGAAATATTTCCTTGTGGGATTAGAGGTGTTCCTACCAAGAGAAATATCCTTGAGATGTAACAAAAATTACCCTTGGTGCAAATATATTTTTTAATCACATATTTTAAAAGTAATTAATGTCTGAATCCTTACTTTTACCATATAGGATTTAAGTACAGTTCAAATACAAATGTGTGGAACCACATTATCTGGGCTTGCTTTCTTTGGTAGGAAGATTCATTCACCTATGCATACATTGTTTATTCAATTACTCATCCAGCAAACCTTTATGTTACAACCAATGAGGTTACAAAGATGACCAGTAAGGTTCCAGTGCTCAGATATCATAGTCTAGTGGAAGGGACAGGCCGCTAACCAGGCAGCCACAGGGGAGTGCTGGAATAGAGGCATCACCGTGGCTGGGGACCCCAGCCCACGCACCACCAGCTCACTGAGGGAGGGGAGGTCGTTAAGGGCGTGACAAATTCTTAAGGGGGTGACAAATAATCAAGTCCGTATTTTTTCACCAGCTTTGTCAATTAAAAAATATATTCCCTTAAACCTTTGACTTCTTTAAGGGGATTATTTTATTAGATGCCAGATGGTTTCATTAACAGAGCAAGGATGTTAGTTGTCTGTGACAGAAAGTTAGGATTCTTTGTGAGATCTTTCTGAGGGAGACAGTAGGCTTTTCTTCCCTCTCATAGGAGAATCTGGTATGTTAAAAGATTCAGCCACATAATGGGTTATATTTTAATTGAGTCTTCCTTAAAAATGGATTATATCTAGGGGCGCCTTAGTGGCTCAGTCGGTTAAGTGTCTGCCTTCGGCTCAGGTCATGGTCCCAGGGTCCTGGGATCGAGCCCCGTGTCGGGCTCCCTGCTCAGCAGGAAGTCCGCCTCTCCCTCTCTCTCTGAGCCTCCTCCGCTTGTGCTCTCTCTCTCTGTGTCTTAAATAAATAAAAATAAAATCTTAAAAAAAACACACAGGGGCACGTGGGTGGCTCAGATGGTTAAGTGTCTGCCTTCGGCTCAGGTCATGATCTCAGGGTCCTGGAATCGAGCCCCGCATCGGGCTCCCTGCTTGGCATGGAGCCTGCTTCTCCCTCTCCCTCTACTGTTCCCCCTGCTTGTGCTCTCTCGCTCTGTCAAATAAATAAATAAAATCTTAAAAAAAAAATTAAATTAAAAAATTAAACACACAAATTTAAAAATAAATAAAATAAAAATGGATTATATCTATAAAACCCTCAGATAAGGAAATAAAGTTTAATCACCCAAATCAGTGATTAACAATGTCAAATTAACATTTGACTACCTACTTTCGCTTATGTCATCACTTTTATCAACTATGCTCCCATTTTTTTCAAGTAAGGAGACTGAGTACTTCTTCTTCCCTGCCTAGCACTCCACAATTACAGCTCCTCTCTGTCCTCACGCCTGCTTCGGCCGGGTTCCCATGGGCTCCCCACTGTCCTCTGTCCCTGAGGCTTCCTGAATACAACACTGCTCTCATTGTGCTGCGCTTACTGAGAACCCAGTCTCTGGGGTATCTGTGTCAGCAGCCACCTTATGTGGAAAGCACCCTGTACTGACGCCTAACCCTCAGTGGCCACAAAAGAAAACAGTAGGAGCTATATATTCAGCATCTACTCTGCGTGAAGCAGGAGCGCTGCATAAATTTTCACTAGAAATCTGTAGGAATCCTCTGCGGTAGGAGCAGTTTTGACCCAAAATACATAGCTCGAAAA
Source organism: Neomonachus schauinslandi (assembly GCF_002201575.2). NCBI lineage: Eukaryota > Metazoa > Chordata > Mammalia > Carnivora > Phocidae > Neomonachus > Neomonachus schauinslandi. The sequence continues at coordinate 57,714,990 of NC_058413.1, read as the reverse complement.
TGACAGAGCCAGGAGCCTAGTCTAACCCAGGTCAGACTTTGTATTATAATACATGCTTTGTCTCTGACCTCCTGAAATACAAACATCTGCCAGGCCCAAGTCCAGGCATTTTTGCTCCCTTGGACACACTATGTGTTGGATGGAAGTGCTCTCTGACCCCTTCCACAGGGAGCCGACTCAGGTTTCCCTCCTCACCAACCCATATTTGTTCACATCCTTTGGCTGGAATATGCCAAGAATTTAGTAACTTCTAGGGCTCTAAACCAGTCATCATACTCTACTGGTGAATCTGTAGGCTGGAGGTAAGGATACCTGAGTTCAAATCATAGTTCTGGGATTATATGAACAGGTCACGTCCTTAAAGTCCCAGTTTCCAGGGTGTCTGGGTGGCTTAGTCGTTAAGCATCTGCCTTCAGCTCAGGTTGTGGTCCCAGGGTCCTGGGATCGAGCCCCACATCGGGCTCCCTGCTCAGTGGGAAGCCTGCTTCTCCCTCTACCACTACCCCTGCTTGTGTTTCCTCTCTCGCTGTATCTCTCTCTGTCAAATAAATAAGTAAATAAAATCTTCAAAAAAATAAATAAAGTCCCAGTTTCCTTTTGTTGGCTAGAGAAAAAATTATCTTCTCGCCCAATGACTTTGTTTCTCTATGGATTCACCAAGACAGACCTCAGACCCCTGACAGCCCCTCAAGTTTCATATTCCCCAGAGGAGTATTCACATTCTCTTCTGTGTAGAGCTATCCCCTGGAGCTATGCAATGCAATATCCCTGGTCACTGCTTGGTCCTGAAGAAACTTCTTCCTAGGGAAGCCTCGTTCAAGCACATACACCCTCTTTCTTTCTTTCTTTCTTTAAGAGTTGTGATGGGACCCATTAAAAAAAAAAAACCACCTTCTGTTTTTCACTTTCATCTGGAAAAGGTTCTATGGCAGATGGAGTCTTTTCTTTTAAAGCCTTCTTGCCACCCCCAGCTTCTATATACTGCCACCCTCCAATTCCTCGCATACTCTAGCCAGAAATGTCTGGGATCAAGAACAGACCAGGAGTGAAACTGAGTCTGAATATTGGCATAACGGTGGAGGAAACAACCTCTTGACAGAGAACTCTTTCCAAAAGGAAACGAGGGATGATGCTCAGGAAGGAAAAGCAATTCCAAGAATATCAAGAAGATCTCATATCACATGTGTGGAGTTTAGTGTGTGTTTGTGTGGGAGCGGGAGGGGCAGTGTGCATGCAAGCACACAAGCAAAAATAAGAACCCCATCTTCCTCTGGGAATCAAAATAGCCTTCAGTCCCTAGAGTAAGGGAGCAGAAAGCTTCTCTGAGCTGTGTTTATGAGCAGGCGGGTCCAAGTCCTCACATTTGTGGCCCAGTGGTAGGCAGCTGTCCCTGACCAGATGCACCACGCACAAAAAGAACCAGCTCTCAGCACAGAGCTTTGATGAATTATTCATGGACTCAGGAGTCATCCACTGTTAGGAAGCCCTCGCCCCTTTGAATCCTCTGAGCTGAGGACTCCTCCTTCCCTTTGTCCCCTCCCTCCTTTATGTACTCAGCAACTATGCTGTTCTCACATGGACTCTGAAAGGCACACGAGCTGTGCTTGAGTCCCAGCCCTGCAATTTAGTTGCTCTATGGCACTGAGTAAGTAGCTTTATCTCTTTGAGGTTTGATCATCTATAAAGTGGAGATGACGCTCCCTATCAGTTGTTGGGAGGAAGGTAAGAAAATGGGTAGGTGCACAGTGTGAACGCTAGCTGCTTGGTTCACTGTTTTCCCTGTAGTGGTTGTGGCAGTGATGGTTTTTCCATCTTTAGGTCAAGAAGAACAGGATATGATTTAAGTGTCTGGTGTTCTTAGAGGAACCTACAGATGACAAAACACTTAATGCAGTCTTCTTTGAGTGTCAAGAAACAAACAAAGTAAGATAGACAGGGCTGCAACATTATCCCTCTTGCTCGGGTAAAGATGCTAAGGGTTGAACAGTGCAGAAAGCAGTGTTTCTGGGGCTCCAATCCAAGGCTTTAACTCCATCCGTGGGCTGTGCTCTCTAACTCCTCGTTAGTCCTAGCCCTGCTTCACAGACCTGTTCACCACAGTGGCTTGTAGGTCACGAAATAGCCAGCTGGAGGGAAAAGCAGGAAGTTTCTAAGTCACCAAGAACGGACCATTTAGAGAGTAAAGTGCTGTCTATACATTAATAGTAACCTTTGAGAGCTAAAGTAGCAAGGTAGCATGATCCATCTTATTTTTTTAATTTAATTTTATTTTAATTCAGTATAGTTAACATACAGTGTTATATTAGTTTCAGGTGTACAATATAGTGATTCAACACTTCCGTGCAACACCCAGTGCTCATCGCAGCAAGTGCCCTCCTTAATCCCCATCACCTGTTTCATCCATCCCCCACCCATCTCCCCTCTGGTAACCATCGGTTAAGAGTCTGTTTTTTGGTTTCTCTCTTGTGCTCTTTTTTTTTTTTTCCTTTGTTCATTTGTTGTGTTTCTTAAATTCCACCTATAAGTGAAATCATACGGTATTTGTCTTTCTCTGACTTATTCTGCTTAGCATTATACTCTCTAGCTCCATCCATGTCATTGAAAATGGCAAGATTTCATTCTTTTTCATGGCTGAATAATATTTTATTATATACACTCACACACACACACACACACACACACCCCATGTCGTCTTTACGATGGACACTTGGGCTGCTTCCATAATTTGGCTCTTGTAAATAATGCTGCTATAAACATAGGGGTGAGTGTATCTCCTTGAATTAGTGTTTTTGTATTTTGGGGGTAAATACCCAGTAGTGCAATTACTGGATCGTAGGGTGGTTCTGTTTTTAACTTACTGAGGAGACTCCATACTGTTTTCCACAGTGGCTGCACCAGTTTGCAATCCCACCCACAATGTAAGAGAGTTCCTTTTTCTCCACATTCTTGCCAACACTTGTCGTTTAGCATGATCCATCTTAGAGTAGCCAACAAACTACTGCATGTTAGAGCTCAAGGAGTATAGTTAGTAATTCTTGAAGATCTTGAAGTGAGGCCAGAGCCTCCTCCGTACCCTGGGTATTATTTTAGCATCTTCCCTCTCCTGAGCTCCTTGGCAGGAGTCTCACAGTAGTCGCATGTCTAGCTCTGTATAATGAGGACTTCCCAGAGTTCCAACCAACTGTTCTTTACCTCTTCCCCACCTTCTCTCTACCACAGTTTTGGGTGAGGCTGCCCCACCTTTTTAAGTATTTTGTAAATACTGAAACTTCTCGTAATCCGTGAGTTTCCCCAGTAACCCAACAGCAGAACTATTTTAAGTCCTGGGTCCCCTCTGGGATTAAATGACACCCAGGGGAATGCTTTTGGGAAATCTTCAATCCCTAGTGGTGGAATATTATTGGGGTTGGGAGGGTGGTGTCTTCAAACAGCTCTTTCCTCTCTAGAAAGGGTTGGTGCCTTACAGGTCAGGACCAGACCCCTTCTTCTGGAAATCTGACAGCAGGGAGGGCTGTGGTGGAGCCATGCAGTCCACCCAGATGCCTTCTGGTGACCTTGGTCCTTTCCCCCAGACACAGTGAGTGGGAGAGCCAGGAGTGGAGGAGGGTGGGAAGGAAAGAGGCCTTTCTCAGGGACCTCACCCTTTCTCTCTCCTCATACTTGGGAGGACCATCTCCTCCCTTGTTCCCTCCCCTACCTTTTGCTCTCTGGTTTTTTGTTGTTGTTTTTTTTTTTTTTGACGGAGCTCAGATCTCTCAGCTCCTCTGGGGGATCCCTATTGGAAGCTTAGAGCAAATGTGGGAGGTAAAATGCAACTTCTCCCCACGCTGACACAAGTCCCTTGAGGAGCAAAGAACAGAGTGTAGACTGACCCGGGCCCCAGCCCAGAGGCGGAGGCTGCTGTCTGAATCACCCACCCTTTTTTTCCACTGAGACAATGAGGAAAATAAACATCCAGACCAGTTTCCAGCCAGATCTGAAATCCTCATGCCTTTTTTTAAAAGAAAAATGTTATTCTAAATAACCCAGAAATATCAGGCGTTCCTCCTCAATCTTTTGTTTGTTTGTTGTCTTTTGTCTACAGCTGGGTCTGGTTACCCCAAGAGTAGGCTTTGAGTTGGGACTTGAACTCCAGAAGATCCTCCCCCTGACACCCCTGCAGACTCCAGCCTTGGCCTGCAGGAAAGCCCAAGCCCCACTGGAGGAGAGGGTGGCAGGGAGAAAGCCGACCCTCTCCTCTTCATTCTAAGCCTTGATCCTTCTTCCTGCTTTCCCCTTTATACCAGACACTCCCCCTCACCAATCCAGGCCGCCAGCATGGATTAGGTCTGGTGTTATGGGCCAAAACCCACACACTGCTAGAAAGGAGAGCGTCTCATCCCAACTCTTCAACCCCAGAAGCCTTTGACAGCTCACAAACATCTCTTGAGGTGTCCCCCTTTTTTTGTTCTTTGGGTGCTTCTGATTATCTCTGGAGAAGGAAGGTAATAAAGTAGTGTTGAATGGGTCCCAGACCAGATTCCAGAGCCCAGTCTAACTAATTTTTTGCTAGAGGTAGAATTAGGACTTTGACTTTAGGGGTAAGGTCACCTTGGACCTTGGGAGATCCTGATTCTGATTAAACATTCACTTATGTACAGCTCTGGGTAGGATTCTGAGCTCAACAAAATCTGTAGATACTGTCATCTCTCTTTGGGATCTGAATTGGGAATCAAAGTCCTGGTTTTAAATTTCAGCTTTGTTACTGATTCAGTGTGTTGATCTCAGTTTTTTCAACTAAAGTTTGAGGACCAAAACGGTCATTTTCAACCTTTTTTCTTTGCATTAACTGTATCGCACGTGGAACATAACATATGAGACAGGTGAGAGGAAGCCACCTTGAAGAGTGCCAGGGAGAGAGAGTCTGGTGCTGCCAGCTGGAGCCGGACCCACAGGGCCTGCCCTCCCCCTCTCCCATGGTGGCCCAGGAAGGCTGAACACAGGGTGGAAATACTGGTGTGCTGCAGATATTTCAAAAGAGGGAATGCAGATCACTGCTGAGCTATGGAAATCATTCTCCATTCACAAGAAACATAAAAACCATGAGGAAGATGTAGTCAGTTTCATAAAATTAAATGTAGTCAGATTTTAAAACTTCCCTTCATTCTGAGGTTCTCTTTGTATGGGTGCGCATTTCTGTTAAAGTATTCGTGTGTGTGTGTGAGAGAGAGAGAGAGAGATGACTGTCAATGGTAAATAACAGTTTTTCCATATTTGACGTAATTAAAAAGTGGTAGCCCTATGTGTTGGTTTTTGAAAATACACAAACAAAGAGGCAGTGCTTTAACTTAGCCACAAAAGGGAAAGTCTGGGAAACAGTGATCTAGAAGTGATGCTGGTGTCAGGACCACCTGATCCCTGGCCTCTGTGTCTGTATTCACGGACAGAGGCCTTTGAACTCTTCCTTCAAGTTCAGGCCCACAGTGCGCCCCAGCATAGAGTCCGAGCTCTGCGATTCCGTGTCCCTTTTGCTCCGTTCTCACCCTAATGTTGTGTGTAAGCTAGGGTTAACCCTGGGATTTTGCCTGCTATTCCAGCTCTTAAGTTACTTGCCTGTTAATCTGCCTGTAGTCTCTAATTCCACCTAGGACTGTACCCGTCCTGCTTTTACTTAGCCCCTCACAGAGACCACAGTCTTACCCAAACCCTTAACCCAGTGGCTGGCGCCCCACCCACCCAGTGGCAGACTGCTGGGTTACCAGTGGTCTGTCTACCTGAATTTCTTTTTTTTTCCTTTTTTTTTTTTTAGATTTTATTTATTTATTTGACAAGAGAGATACAGCGAGAGAAGGAACACAAGCAGGGGGAGTGGGAGAGGGAGAAGCAGGCTTCCCGCGGAGCAGGGAGCCCGATGCGGGGCTCGATCCTAGGACTCTGGGATCATGGCCTGAGCTGAAGGCAGATGCTTAACAACTAAGCCACCCAGGCGCCCCTGTCTACCTGAATTTCTGAAGAAGATCTGCTTCTGCTTTCTCGGCACATGCTTCCTCCTCCTCACAGACTCTACTCCACATTTCTAGGTGATACCCAATTTCTCCTTCTGTTCTCTCAGTCAGCCAGGTGCTGTTCTAGGGACGGGTGCTGGGGAGGAGCATGACACATGGAGCATAAGTTCTCTGTGACTTGTGAGCCTTGCCGTGTTCTCTAGTTTATGTTCTTTCCTCCAAACTACCCTTGGGGCTCTTCCCAGTGACTGCCCACCTCCTCTGTGTCTAGTTCCCGGTCCCAGGCCCCCCAGTTTTCACCAAGACTCACCTGCTTTTAACTGAACCATGCCTGGCTATGTGCCAAGATATGTTTAGCAGATAGAAAAAATTTGAGGTTAACCTCAAGTACGGAAAAAAAATTTTTTTTTTAATTTAACTTCAGTATCATGTTCTCATCTGGCCAGTGATAGAGACTGAAGTTTTAATCAACTTCAGATAAAATGAGTCAATAGGATTTTCTCAGTTAATTCAGATTTTTCTCTTTCTCTGTCTCTCTCTTTTACATAAATAGAATTATACATACCAGGTTTTTCCCTCAGCTTTATCGAGGTATAATTGGCAAACTGTCTATATTTACAGTGTACATAGTCATGACTTGGTATCGGCATACATTGTGAAGTGATCGCCACAATCGGGTTGATTAACACAGCCATGACCTCAGAAGTCGGGTTTCTCTTGCTTTCTCCAGGGGCTGCTGTTCAAGTTCCCAGAGGCTCAAGGAGCTAGAAACGGTTCTTTGAGGCCAGAACACAAAGTTTGGGAATTGGGGGAAGGGGATGTGTGAGATGCTTGAGGGTGAGAAACGACTGTCATCTTTCTGATGCCACATTCTAGAGACACATGGTAGCTGCCCAGGGAATATTCAGATGATTTAGTTGCTGTATTTGGTTATGACTTTGTAAATAGTTACACACAATTACGTTTGAAAAACTGCCAACTTATTTGTAAATATTCTTGTTTTGAGAAATTCACTGTTGAGAAGGAAAAAAGGAAGCTTCAAAAACATTCTAACCTTATTCACAGGACATAGAGAATAAAATTCCCTTTATGGAAATAATGATATAAAGCACAACAGTGAACAAAAATAAAGAAAATTAAAAGAAAAACCTCAAGATGAATGATTTACTTACTAGGCTGAAGAGACAGGGTGTGCCAATGACCTAAACTTCATTTTACATATCTATCATTTGTTTATTGTTTGCTTTTATTCCCCACCTCCTTACCCCTTTTGTAGATGAAGTCAGTGAACAAAATTCCTCATGGCTGGTGAATCATATTAGCGAAAACACTCAGCCAAGACAGAGAAGGGAATAGATTTCATAGAATGAGAAAATTCTAGAATATGAGGTCTTAAAATGCCCTGAAAGAAGGTTTAGTTCCAGACTCCTTAAATAACAGACTATCCAGAGGTCAGGGGAGGGGAGCTAATTTGCTCAAGATCATACAACTAACTGACAAGGCTAGAATTGGCACCTGGGTTTCTTGGCTTCCTGCTTGTGTTCTAGATGATATTGATGATGATACCATCTTGAATTTACATGAGGCCATATGATTTATAAAGTGCTTTTATATATACACTGGTTTAGAAGGCCAGTTTAGTTCAAAGAACATAGGTCTTGGCATCATATAAATACACAAACCCACAACATGGATGAGTTCAATCTTAACACGGGTGAGTTAATTTACTTTTCTGAGCCTCAGTTTCTGCATCAGTAAAATAGAAACGAGACATTCTTCACAAGATCATTATGAAGATTAGATAGGAGCCCACTTCAGTTACATAGCATAGTACACATTGAATATCACTTAAATGTATGGCCCATAAATTATCACTGCCTTCCCAGTGATCTTCACAGCAGCCCTTTGAGTAGGTGGACCATGCTATTCTTCTGTCCCCCATACCGAAACATCCCAAGTAACCCTATCTCTATTTCACCCAAACTCAAGAACATTTTTTTACTGTGTGTGATTATAAGTTTATGAAATAAACCTTGCTGACTTCCTGGTTTGAGATACATTACACTTAATTTATTGAGGTGCTCAAAAACAAAGGTGTCTCTTTAAGTGTACTACTACTATTAATTATAAAAGCTAATATTTACGTAGAGCTTACTGTGTACAAGGCAGCATTCTAAGCGTTTCACAGATCTTCACTCCTATGATCCTACAAAGTAGATCCCTGTTATTCTTCTCATTTTACAGAGGAAGAAACCGGGGCACAGAGAGGTTCCGTAACTTACTAGTAAGTAAAGGAGCTGAGATTCAGACCAGACATTCTGGTCCCAGCATCCTGAAATTCTAGATGGAGTTCTTGCCTCAGGTCATCACGGTCCCTGTACCAGGTCTTAGGACGTGCCCAAAGACCCGGGAAAGAGCCGCCACTGCCTTTGCTCTCTCGCGATGACTCTCTCTGGTTCTGCCAGTTGTAGGTGCTCTCCTTAGACTCCTTTAAGAAGGCATCACACAGAGTTCTTGCTGCTTTTAATTTAAACATAAGCCGGATTTTCTTCACTGACCTAAACCATCACTTCAGTCTTCTCTGAATCTAGGACAGATGTTCTTACGCCCACTAGAGTCCACGTAATTATAAACATAGCTGAGAGGCCAGCTGTGGGCTTGGCCATTAGTGAATACATTTTCCCCTAAAATTCATCAGAGCAATGGCCCCCTGGACAGAGGCACCAAGGACATATTTCTCAGATGATTGGTGATCTGAGTGTAAAAGGCTTTGGACGGAGGGAACAGAGACCTGGCTTCTAATTCTGGGTCTGTGGTTTTGCTTGCAGTATGAACCTGGGCCAATCATTTACTCCTCAAGCACTGTTTTAGACCCTGAGTGTGTGAGCTCAGGTTCTCTGAGAAGCAGCTGCAGGATGAGTTAAGACCTGCAAGAGATTTATTGGATGAGACACCTGTGAGGGATCATGGGAAGGAGCCAGAGAAGGGGGCAAAGCCTGCAGTGGGGTGTGGGGCTGACACCTGTGACAGAGAGAAGGCAGGAAGCAGGATCAGACTGCAGTGCAGTTCTTAGGACAGTTTCCTCTCGATCAGTGAAGGTTCTCAAGCCAAGGTCTCCCATGAAAGGAGTCCTGTGTCTCATAGGAACAGGCCTGTATTAGTACTCCTGCCATTCCTTTGACACTGGATGAGAACAGCCCTGGGGAGTGGAGGGATGCAGAAGGCCAGCAGCTGGGGCTGTCAGTCAGTTATGCTGCCCACATCAGGAGACTGAGAGGCAGATTTTTATGGTTAACCCACTGAACCAACAGTGGTGAACAGAACATGTGAGGTTCAAACTCTTCAAGGAGCTGACAGTCAAGTGGGAAGAGACAGATGAAAAACAAAATGTTTAAGTGGTAGCAATAAGCACTTTGATGAAGAGAAGACAAAGTAACGTGATAAGGAGTGACTAGAAACTCAGGTCAGGTGATCAGGAAAGGCCTCTCTGGGCCTTGGTCTCTTTATTAGTCGTATTAAAATAGTTTTTTTTTCATTCCACTGGTATTTGTGTAGCACTTATAATTTATAAGTATATGCTCCTCCTTTACCCTCACATCAAGCTGCATACTAGGATGGTCCTTCAACTTAATGTGAAAAAGACTTGAGTTTGAGTCCTGGTTTGGCCATTTCCTAAGAGCTCTGTAACGCTGAGTGAAGTCATTTTATTTCTCTGAGTCTTAGTTTCTTCTTATGTGAAATGAATATGGAAAGATCACTGCCCTGCCAACTTTTCAGGGCCATTATAAATGTCAAAGTTGTTGAGAACAGCCTACAACTGGAAAATAAAAATAAAAATTTCTTTTACAAAAAATAAAACACTTAGGAATCAATTTAACAACAACAACAACAAAATACAAGATCTCTATACAAACAATGGCAGAACATTGCCAGGAGAAATTCAAGAACACCCAACAAAGGGAGAGAGATACGATGTTGTGAAGTAGAACATTCAATATTGTTACTATGTTATTTCTCCCCAGATTGATCTATAGATTCAGTCCAATCTCTGTCATAATCCCAGCATGTTTTTTTGTATTAATTATACCAAAGCAAGTGAGAAGGTACTATATACACATATGAAAACATCACTGTTTTTTTTTTTAAAGATTTTATTTATTTGACAGAGAGAGACAGCAAGAGAGGAAACACAAGCAGGGGGAGTGGAGAGGGAGAAGCAGGCTTCCCGCTGATCCCAGGACCCTGGGATCATGACCTGAGCCAGAGGCAGACACTTAACTAACTGAACCACCCAAGCGCCCCAAAACATTACTGTTTTATCAAAGAATATGTCAATAATAATTCTGACCCTTTCCAGTCATAAGCTGGACTTTTTTGAGAACTTCAGGGAATGATGTTAGATTATTAGATGAAAGCTCTTTTCACTTTCCTTACAAGTAGAAAAGTCCACTCGAGCTTATAATATTTATTGTTCTTCCAATTTGATGTGTTACTAGAAAAAACACTGAACTGAAAAACAAGAGAGTAACATTCTTGCTCAGGCCTACCAATCAGTCACTGGTAAGAAAATCACTTGGTTTCTCTGGACCTTAGATTTCTTATCAGTAAAATAAAATGTTGAACTAAATGATCCCTTGGTCATTTCCAGAACTGTGCATCTGTGATATGGAAGAAGAATAAATCATTAAGGATCAGCAAGAACAATCTGGTGATTTCTTTCCAAGCCTGGTTCAATACAAGTTTATCATGTTACTCTCTTGAACCATTTAATTCTATAAGCTAGGCAGCAATTAGCATGTTGTTTGTGACCAAGATGTACTAAAATGAAAAAGAATATGATTTCTTATAATAATACTAATGCAATCTCCAAACTGGCTTTTCTTATGATTTCTCCTCTTGATTTTTTCTTTTTCTTTTTTTTGGGGGGTGGGTAGAGGGGTGCAGAGGGGAAGGGAGAGAGAGAATTATTTTAAGATTTATTTATTTATTTTAGAGAGAGAGAGCATGCATGAGCAGGGAGATGGGTAAAGGGAGAGGGAGAGAATCCCAAGCAGATTCTCTGCTAAGCGTAGAGCCCAACACAAGGCTTGATCCCATGGCCCATAAGATCATAACCTGAGCCACAGTCACAAGTTGGACACTTAATCAACTGAGCCATGCAGGCACTCCAGGAGAAAGAATCTTAAGCAGGCTCCATGCCCAGTGTGGAGCCCTACTTGGGGCTCAGTCTCACAACCCAGATTATGACCTGAGCTGAAATCAAGAGCCAGATGCTCAACTGACTGAGCCACCCAGGCGCCCTTCCTCTTGATTTTTTCAAAGCACAAGTTTGGGACTCATTGGTTTTGGTTTCAGCTTCTATCTCCTTAATGATGAACTTAAATTAGATGGTAATATTTTGAAAGAGGACGTGATTACACAAACCAGAATGAGAACTTCTAGTCCAGGGATTGGCAGACTTCCTCTATAAAAGGCCAGATAGTAAATATTTTAGGTTTCACCACCCTTCTGTTCTCTCACAAGTGCTCAACTTCACTCTTGTGGCATATAAGCAACCATGAACAGTATGTAAATGAATAGGCATAGCTGTGTCCCAATAAAACTTTATTTATGAAGGCAGCCAGTGGACCCAATTTGACTTAATGGTCCACAGTTTGCCATCCCCTGTTCTAGTGTAATAATAGACCTTGGCGGGCTTTCCAAGACACATGTGCATGTGGTCTCAGATGTTGGCCCTTCTAGAGGTGTTAAAAAAACAGCACTTCTTTTTGGATGCCAGCAGAGAAAACCTAGAGTTGCTGAGGCATCAAGATACGAGGCTGGAAGAGTAGGGAAGCTACACATGTGAAGCCAGGAGGTCGTTGTGATGCCAGGACTAGAGACAGCAGCTAAGGAAGAGCTGCTGGTTACACGTTGGTCCAGCCAGGCTCTTTGCCTCTGGGGTCTTCTAGTCACCACACAAAGGCCAGCTGAGGCCATTTGCACTCTCTGGCACCAGTCCTGGCTCCGATCAAACCCTGAAGGTCTGTGAACACAAAGCTGACGCTCTTCTCCCACATCGGGTCGCCTCCCACGATGGAGTGCTGGGGGAGCACTTCCTTCTGTGGGGCACTGATGTGCAGGGACTGTGGCGTCCCTCTGCTCCTTAGGACAAGCCCTACAGGCTGCTGTTTCACATCATGTACAAGTTAGGACTCTTAGATCCACATACTGTCCTTAGGTTCCATAGCTAGTGAGCTGGGATTCAGATTTCAAAATCCACATTCATTCTCTCTACCCCACTACCTCTCCTGAAGCCAGAGTTGGGCTTCACGTAATGCTCAGATCTCCTAATTCCCTCAGCGAGCTAGGGCTGTGAGAGTCCCAGCCTCCCCACCCAGAGTAGAACAGTTTCAGGTATTGTTCTGGTGATTTTTGCGACTGCCGATGATTCTTTTTTTTTTTTTTTTTTAAGATTTTATTCTTAAGTCATCTCTACACCCAGTGTGGGGCTGGAACTCACCAGCCCGAGATGAGGAGCCGCAGGCTCATCAGATGATTCTTGATGAGCTCCTTCCGTTATAGTGTCTGACAGTCATGTTCACGCCATTTGCCAGTTGTCCCTTAAGTGAAAGTCATTGTAAAAAAAAAAAAAAAAAAGCAGGGGAAGTTCACCTCTTATAAAGCTGGTTAGCTTAAAAATATAGTGATATGTCGTTGCTGTTTTTGTGGGACGGTCACAAGAGTCAAATACATCATTGCTATGTGAGCTTATGGTACCCCCTGGATGGATTGATTCCTATGGGACTACTGTTAGGTTCCCAAAGTTCCTCAGGGGAAGGGAGAAGTGCTGCCCTGAAGAGAAATACGGTTTTTCTAACTGAAGTAGCAGTAGAGCAAGGACAAGACCCATTCTTTCTGCTGGGCCTGCAGCTCCTGGCAGAGTACCTACAGTCTGTGCTCCTGACACTAAGTAAATGACAAGAATGCTTCATTCCAAATATGAATTAACTCCTTGAGAGGGACCACCCGGCCAACCCAGCCCCACTCAAGGGAGCAGGAGTGAGTTGTGTGACAACTAAGGTGTACCATAGGTGCAGCAGGTAAGGGGAGAACAAAACTTGGAACCCAATCTTTCTAAAACCAACAGGACAAGGCCTGGCTAAATATAGGCTAGCTGTCCTAAAACAGACACACGCAAGGCAGAAAACCTCACAAAGTGATAACAGTTCCTCCCAGCCTTCAAAAACAGTTTACATTTGGATCCTGGAGCTATCCATTCATTCTTCTGACCCGAGGAAGAATAACCGACCGCCGTGGTATGTTTATCCAACACCTTATTCTCAACCAGACCTTTGCTAGGCACAGAGCATTGCACTAAACACTGTCAGAGAAACAGAGATGGGCCAGATCCTGGCGTCTACCAGCTCACCATCCCCTTCCATGTGACAGACTCATGAACTCCGTAGAGAATAAGCTGCAGAACGAGGTACTGTGAAAGGTTTAGAGGAAGGCGTGATTCATTCTCACTGGAGGCCTTATGGAAAGCCTGGCATTTGCTCTAATAACGTGAGGGGCCCTAGGGCAGAGGAGGTTATGTAAGGGTGTGTGACCAGAGACTGTGACATGCCTTTCAGCTACAGTGACTCTCTTTCCCCTGCACCCTTCACAAAATCGATTTCTGCTAAAGTATACTGAGAGATCCTCTGTGTCAAGGTCAGGATGTTCTGACTTGGCTCTCAGAGCCCTGGGCGGGGGTGGGGTGTTCTTTCTCAGATCCTTCCCCAGAAGGGGGATGCATGGGCAGCCTAGTCCCTGAAAAGTCTCCCAAGGGTCTCGTGTTACTGCCTGTCTCGGCCTCCCCTTTTTTCTTCCTCTGCTTTATAGTTTGTATAAACACTAGGAGATGTATTTTTGAACTTGGGGAATTATTTATACCAGTCTTTAGTAGTTTGATCCAGTGAATGTTTACTTACCATGCAGATGTAACATAATAAACTCATAACAAAATAACAGCCCTGCCAGCCAGTGTCCTGGTGATTAGATCCTCTGACTGGATTGCCCCTCACCTCCCCCACAGGTTACAGAGACTCCATCTTTGTTCACACTGATATATACTGATACATCTTTTCTGCAGTGCAGTGGATGGACTCCCACACTAGGAGATCTGAATTCTTATTCCAGGATTGAGGTCTGACCTGCTGTGTGGCCTTGGGACAAGTAGCCTTACCTTTCTGGGCCACAGTTTCTCCAACCGGAAACGAGAAGCTTTGGGAGCGTGGGAAGGACAGTGGTGATAAATGAGCAGTTAGACTCTGGGGCCCCTTCCAGTTGCCGTATTATGTGAGTTATTGTGTCAAGTGAAGCTATTTTGTGTTTGGCTTTAAATTTGTGAATAATTCCTCTAATTGTGATGTGTGTCAGGCGATTTTGAGGATTATTCATTTTTATTTATTTATTTTTTTTAAAGATTTTATTTATTTATTTGACAGAGAGAGACACAGCGAAAGAGGGAACACAAGCAGAGGGAGTGGGAGAGGGAGAAGTAGGCTTCCCGCGGAGCAGGGAGCCCGATGCAGAGCTCGATCCCAGGACCCTGGGATCATGACCTGAGCCGAAGGCAGACGCTTAACGACTGAGCCACTCAGGCGCCCCATTGAGGATTATTCATTTTTAAATGATTGCTTGTGACTGTGAGTTAAACTGACCTCAAGCTCTCGATCCAGTCTAGCCCTCAGCTCCTGTCAGCATGCGTTTGGTTTTTGAGCTCTCCACCCTCTGCTCCTTGTTTCTCAGTCAGCTTTCTGCAGGGACCACTTACCCCATAGAATCCTACACCCTTCTGTTTTCAAAAGTCTTTCATCAATCGTCTTCTCTCCTTTAGAACCCTTAGGATGTTACCGCCATTCCACTTCTGGGTGTCAGGCCAACAAGCATTTACTAAGTATTTAATAATTACAGTTTACCCATTTGCCATCTCATCAGATCCTCAAAAGAACCTTGTAAGGTGGGTGTTCTCTTCGGTGTTTGACAGCATAAAAAAGGAGGTACAGAGAGAGTAAAAGTTGTGTATGAGGCCCTGTAGTAGGATAGTGTCAGAACCCATGTTTCTGAACCTACCTTACATGTTGTGCCTTTTGGAGTTGGCTGTAGGCAGATGATATGAAAAGCCAGTGAGAACAAGGGTGGTTTCCAATTTGTAATTTTGATTATCCAAAAAAATGATTTTTGGAAGAATTTGTTTTTTCATTTGGCTTTTCAGGCTTGCTTTGCCCCTGATTTTTCAGTTGACCCCAACCCTTCTACCTCTGCCTTGGGATTAAGAACCAGAGATTGTTAAAAGCTAAACCAGTGGATCTTATCTAAATCCCTGTGTAAATATGACTCATTAGGTCTTACACCAAACAGCTCTCATGTTTCCAAAGATGGCTTTGATGTGTATCCCCTCTCTCATCCAAGTTCTTTCTTTTTTGAATAGAGAAAACGAGGCCCAGGAAGGTGAAATGGCATTCCCAAGGTCACTCAGCCAGTTGACAGCAGAGCTTGGCCTAAACCCTCGTTCTGTTATTTGACTCTGCCCCTCATAAAGCTAATACCGTTCACCACATAGGGATCTTGTGGGAACTCTTTACATGGATGAAAAGAATTGGCTTTGGAAGAAAGTTTGACCTATTTCACATAGGCTCTGCCACTTTCTAGCTGTGTGACTCCAGAGCTCATTACTAACTTCTCTGAGCTTCAGTTTCTTCATCCAAAAAGAAGGGGAAAAAATGGAAATAATATCTGCCTCACAGAGTAGACTAGAGGCATGTAGTAGGTGCTTAATAAATGGCAGCAGTGATTATTATAGTCTCTATTGTCCTTTTTGTTCTCCTTCCACATATAACATCATACAGGGTATAGTTGGGACTAAAACAGAGACAACAGTTACCTTGCAAGCATTCACTGTTGCTTGGAAAGCAACTCCATACCTCTTGGCCAATTTCAATATCCCAGCAGTTCCATGTGTAGTAAGAAGTAGAAGCAGTAAGAATGGCAGGCACTATGCTAAATGCTTGATATGAATGATCTCAAACCTTGCAGCAACCCTGGAAAATTATTTTCCCCGTTGAACAGGTGAAGATCAAAGAGGTTTATGTAACCTGTCTAAGGCCATAAAGCGAGGAGTTAGCAAAAGCAGGCTTTGAATCCAGCCTGGGCTCCAGCATGTGATTCGGTCTACCACTTCATGGGTTCTGACACCCACTGAGGCTTGGGTGGGGATTTGGGGGGGAAAGGATAAAGATAAAAAAGGCATTAAGATAAGGGAACCCGTCATTATTTGGCCAGTCATCTTTTCCAGAAACTCCCGCCAACCGCCCCTTTCCTGCTCCTGTTATCACTAGCCAGTTGATGGCTGGGCTGGACTGGGCTGGGCTGGGCTGGGCCCCTCTACTAAAATCCTTCAGAGCTTTCCTGTTCTAGAGTTTTGCAAGAAGGTGGGCGGAGTGTTTGTGTGCTGGGCAGCCTTCCCAGGGGTGATTGTGGAAAGGAAGGGGAGTGATTTTTAGGGCCCTAAAAAGAAGCCAGGGAGAAGAGGAAAAAATAAAACCCTGTTTAAAAGAAAACAAATTTGACTCAAGCATTTTCTGGCATTATCTTTAGTCTAGACTTGGAGATGGAAGCCCAGGCCAGAAGTCTGGAAATGTCCATTTTCTTCTTGCTGTATAACTGCCCTTCCTAATGACCCAAGACACATCATTACAACAGCCTGATGGCCACATACCAAAAACAGCCCAGCCGCACATAGCGTAATGTCTTTTTTCATTCTTTTCTTCCCTCAAGGGCTACCCAGGCAATAAAAACAAATCCTATGCACGTTTTATGCGAGTGTGCGCATTTGTTTTCACACCAATATCTCATTCATCTTTTACACTTTGGGTCTTTTGACCCCAACGAGTTCTTGCTATTTTGTTTTGCTGAAATACCCACTGCCTTGCTATGATTGTGGAGTAAAGCCCTGAGCATTGGGGTTGGAGGAGGTGCAGGGAACTGAAGGTAGGAAAGGGAGAATGTCCCTTACTCAATCTACTTTAGTAAGGACTTGGTATTTACTGAGTGTTCAACATTCTCTTTAGAGAGGAAATAAACTAAAGGTCAGATGTATTTAATTAAACCATTCATCTCTTGCACAGACTTAATACTTCATACTTTGTGAAAGTGTTTATGCATGTGTGTGTATGTTTTTTAAATTCACTTTCATATATCGCCCATTTAAAGTATACAAGTCATTGTTTTTCAGTATATTCACAGGGTTGTGTACCCATCACCACCATCTAATGTTGGAACATTTTCATTACCTCGGATAGAAACCCCATACTCATTAGCAGTCACTTCTCCATCCCACCCCCATCCCCGGGCAACCACTAGTCTACTTGCTGTCTTTATGGATGTGCTGATTCTAGACATTTCACATAAATAAAATCATTACAGTCTGTAGCCTTTTATCGCTGGTTTCTTTCACTTAGCATAGTTTTGAAGATCCATCCATGTTGTAGCATGTATCAGTACTTCATTCATTAGATGGCTGAATAATATTCCATTATATAGCTATATCACATTGTTTATCCAATCTTTACCTCTGTCATCACACGATCTTCTCCCTATATATCTCTGTCTCTGTTTGCTGTTCTTATAAGTATACCCATCAGTAGATTAGGACCTACCCTGATCCAGTATGACCTCATGTTAACTAATTAGATCTGCAAAGACCCTATTTTCAAACAAGGTCACATCCTGAGGTTCCATGGAGACATGAGTTTTGGGGGGACACTGTTCAATCCAGTATAGACCCTAAGGAATAATTACCTACATTCAGGTAGAAATCTTTTAAAGTAGCAAGCAGAAGTGAGATTTTGGCAAGGTTTAGCACCAAAACAGCTTTGAAAGAATTTTTCTGAAGCTGCCGATCATTATGGAACTGACTGATTTCATAGACATGGCTTCATATTTGTAGAATGGAATTCCAAGTGGGCCCAACTCATTGTAATCCCTACTTCATCTTATTAGCAGAGCTCGAAAGCCCCTCTTATTTTGACCACAAGAAACAGGCATATTTGGTTTTGTGCTAGTGAAAATTCTTTTATTTATTCAGCAACTATATATTCAATACCCACAGTGAGCTGAGACTGTTTTAGGCACCAGGAATACAGAAATGCCTAGAACACATTTTGAGAACTTAAAACATGCCAGATTGTCTCAACCCTTTATGCATTCCATCCTTGTGACCATCCTCTGTCAACTTGTAAATAAGGAAACTGAGGCTCAGAGAAGTGAAATGATTTCTCCAGCTCTGCAAGAGCCTGGGTCAGAGGGCCCCAGCTGTGAGAACAGGTCACTCTTCTTTTATACAGACCCACAGCTCAAAGCATGAAGTGAAGGGGGCACGCAGGGTGTATGGGGTGACAGGCGGGATAAGTAGATTGTGACAGAATGGTCTTTCTTGTTGGACTTGGGAACCTGGACTTGATTCTAGAGGCAGTGAGGAATCAGCGGTATGGAGGGAGTATGACCTCATGCTGTGTATTTCATTATTTTATTAATCAACATGTATTTATGGAGTTGGGTCACACACTGGGCTTGATGCCAGGGATGAAACTGTTAAGAGAAGAGACAGTATCGCCCTCACTGAGTTTATAGCCAAAAGTATGGAGTGATGAGAGAGAAAGGTTACTGTCTTCCTAAAATTCTATGTGAAACATAAGGAAGGACTGGTCAGAAACAAGGTTGAAGAAATAAGAAAATGGTTTTAAAAAGAGAGCTTTGTAGGTCATCCTGAGGATAACAGGGATCCACTGAAGAATTTGAAGCCGGGTGATGACATAATGACATGGCGTGGTTGTTGAGAAGCAGAGTCCTAGATAATGCCTAGGTTTCTGGCTCAGAACCAATTGGATGGTGGCGTTGATGTACTTCATGGAGAGGGAGAACACAGGAGGAGGATCGCTGAGCTTGACCTGCCTGTGGGGCATCTGAATGGAGATGCCCAGCAGGCAGAGGGTTATAGGACAAGAGCCCAGGACAGAGAACTGAGCTAAAGACTGAGTTTCGAGAGTGTCCTCACCTGGCTGGAGAACATTAGCCCAGGGGAGTCTCCTGAGTGAGTGAAGCTATAGGAGGGTCCAGGCTGGAACCATGAAAAATGCCCCCACTGAAGGGATGGCAGAGGTGGAGGGATCCAAAAAGACCATGGGAAAGGTAGAAATGCCCCCAGAGGCTTTCTCTTAGCACCTTCCCTGTGTCTTCTCAGGCAGTAGCTGTGTTCACCCCGGCACCATGGCTACTTCATGCCCGAGCATAAACCTTCCCCCCTCTGCCATTAGAGAGTTCATCTTGCAAATCTAATGGAGTAATGAAGCCATTGATTCTGTTAACAAACATCCAGTTCACTACCAGACCTGTAATGGGAATTCATTTTGGAGGTCAATACAGCTGTCGACGGAACTGTTCTTCCCCCGAGGCCCGTGGCTTTCTCCGTTGGACGCGGGCAGCAGTTGTTCTGCCTAGCATCAGAGAAGCCTGGAGAGTAATTAACCTGATAGAGCGCTAATGAGCTGGTGATCCTGGGGCCATGAGAAGGGTACAAAAATAGGTCAGATAACGGGGAGTAGAAACAGAAAAGATTCAAATAGCCTAGCAAGCCACCACACCATCACTGAACCATCACACCCCACCGGCTGTCACATCGCCAGAAATCACATCTTTAAATCTTTATTTCTCTTGAACAAGAAGTTTCACTGTGGAATTATTGTATGCCGAATGAACATTTTTGCTTGTTCCACAAACACAGACTAAGAACTTTCTGTGCACCTGGCCTTTATTGGGTAAATCCTGGGACCGTAGGCGCAACAGCCTCAGTCACTGTCTTAGAGACTCATGGGCTAGGCGAGGAGGCAGAGGGACCGTGGATATAATGAAGCATGGGCCAAGTGCTATTGGCAGTCAGAAAAAGGACCGCGTCCAGGAAGGTTTCAGAGAGAATATGATATCCGTGTAGGGTCTTAAAGTTTGCATGTGAGTGCCAGTAGAGTAGAAGTGAAATCCAAGGAAGAGCCGAAGCCCATAAGAAAGAGTCATAAGGGCGCCTGGGTGGCTCAGTTGGTTAAGCAACTGCCTTCGGCTCAGGTCATGATCCTGGAGTCCCTGGATCGAGTCCCGCATCGGGCTCCCTGCTTGGCAGGGAGCCTGCTTCTCCCTCTCCCGCTCCCCCCTCTTGTGCTCTCTCTCTCTCTCACTCTCTCTCTCAAATAAATAAAAAAAAAAATTAAAAAAAAAAAAAAAAAAAAAAAAAAGAAAGAGTCATAAAAGGGGCTGGTGTGCCTGGGGACTGATGAAGCTTCCGCATGCCTTGGGTCCGGGAGGAGAAAAGCAGGAAGTAGGTGAGACTGTCAAAGGCCTGTGCGTTAGGCTCAGGAACTTGGACTAGGCTTGGAGAACGAGCCAAATGAGTAATGCCCTTGGCTTGGGGGGGTAGCACTTTCAGCTGTGATCTGTCTTTAATACCCTGCTTCTTTTCTAGCACAACAGAGGGGAGTTTAAGAGGAGAGTTAAGGGGAAAAAAGATCAATTGACACAGAGTGGTGGGCATAAGAGTTGGGGAATGGGGACCATTGTTGTCCTCAAGACGACTTGGAAGAGTGGGGTAGGAGGAGCTGGGACCAGTCTTACGGGACAGTCTGCTCCAGATACATGTGTGCTTTTATCCTTAATGCGGTAAGGCACACAGTCCAGGGTCTGACCTAGTGAGTCTCCAGGAAGCAAAGCTCATTTAACAAAGTCAGCCTGTGCTTTGATGGAGGTGATGACGCAGGAGCTTCCCAAGAGGAGGAAGGCAGTGGCACTTACTGCTCCAAGGGCTGGCCTGGCGGGAGCGCCGGAGTCCCACTCCCGTGCCGGGGCAAGCCACACCTCCCGGGATCTGGGCGAATACAGTCAAGGTTGTGACCCGGAGCGGCCCCCGGGCGACTCCAGGAGCGTCGCAGAGGCACGGGGCATCTCCTTTTCTGCCAGGCAGCCACAGTCCTCCCTCTCCGGAGGCAGGGAAGGGGCAGGTGTGTGAGGGGGAGAGAAGGCTGCTGCTGGATCATTGCCTCTGCTCATAATATCTTTTCTTCCTCTGACAGCCCACTTGGGGATAAGGACACCTTTCTTCCCTTTTTCAGTCACAGAGCTCCTCCTTTTGTTTCCCAGACTCCCTGAGAAACCTCTCCTCCACCAGTCACGGCCCCCGCTCTTCTCCAGCCGAGCTCAGCAGCTCCAGTCAGCACCTTCTCCGAGAACGGAAGTCCTCAGCCCCATCGCACTCCAGCCAGCCCACGCTGTTCACCTTTGAACCCCCGGTGTCCAACCACATGCAGCCCGCCTTGTCCACCAGTGCGCCTCAGGAGTATCTCTACTTGCATCAGTGCATCAGCCGGAGAGCGGAGAACGCAAGGTAGGAGATAGGAGACCGCCGTGAGCACCGGTGGGTCGCACGGCCACTCACAGGGCCCGGTGGCTTGCAGTCATACTGTTTTTAATTTTAAAGACAAGGGAGTAAAATATTTTCTCAGGCAAACAGACATATTTATTAACAAAGCCTCATTCTTTTGCCTGGGTAAGCCTCACATTGTGCTGGTATCAGCTGTGTTGCTGTACAGTGATAATTAGATTCCAGAGGAACCTCCCATTATCAGAAATCATGCTATAAAAATGTTTTGTTTAATCTGGGGGGGGGGAAGGCATTAGGGGCTAGAGTTTCAGAATTGGGGGAAAAAAAAACATCAATTTACTTGTTGGTAAGAAGAGTATAGTTATAAAGTCTTACAATACTGAACATATCCGTATCTCACTTGTGCTCTAGAGCTGCACTGTTCTGTGTGGTAGTTAACTATCCACGTGTTTAAATTTGAATGGGCTCAAATAAGATAAAACTTAAAATGAAGTTCCTCAGTTGCACTGGCCACATTTCAAATTCCCAGTCGCCAAGTGTGGCTAGCGGCTACCCTAGCAGACAGCACAGATAAGGAAACATTTCATCACCACAGAAAGTTCTAGAGCAAGGACTCTCTGCTCTAGAATAACGGTCTTTGTAGTTCTAACACCACTAGCTCTCTCACAGGCGCGGAGTCTGTCCATATTTTTACTGCCTTTTATTCCCGTTGTTAGGGCAAACACAAGCACAGAGGTGATGGGCTTTGCCAAAGCTAGTTCCCACTTGCTAGCATGGGCAGCAGATGACAAATCCTATTTCTCAATTAATTTAGAAATATGTAATTTGTGTTATGAAAACTAAGGCAATTAGAGAACTGACTGTATTAGTGTATCACATCATAGAACATTTTCAAGCAGAATCTTACTCGAACCAGTCAAATGCACTGAGAGAGAGCCAATATAGATCATTTCTGTCCATTTCCTAGATGAGGAAAATGAGGCTCCCAGCTACCACGTGACAGAGGCAGGACTAGAACCCAGGGCTCTTCATCCCTGGTCCTGTACTCCACACCGTGTTACCCTGCTTCTGGGACCAGCACACAGCATGCACTCCCAGCACTCTATCTTAAGGTTGCCTCAAATACCCATTTTCCTGAGGCCGCGGGATTCATGTTTGTGAACTTTCAACTGGTTCAAACTCCGTCCACTTAGACCAGAAGAGCTGAGATCACCCAACGAGTTTGCGGCAGCGCCGTAAACAGCACTGAGGCTCCTGGATCATACACCAGACATGCAGGGTGCAGAGACTAAAAGCATTTACAGGCTTGGAATCCATCAGATACAGGTCCAAATTCAGGTTCTGCCACTTTCTTTGTGATCTTGGGCCACGTACTGAACCTCCTTGAGCTTCCATTTCCTGACCTGCCGAATGGAAATAACTCCTTCTAAGGCTTCCTGATGAGCACAGTGACCCGAGCACATCCTCAGTACTCAGGAGCATTTGTTCTCCTTGGGCCCAGGCACCACCCCCCCCCCCCCCCCCCCCCCCCCCCCCCCCCCCCCCCCCCCC